>NC_068356.1:74800653-74923153 GCF_020536995.1 Dreissena polymorpha
TATAGTTCGCAGCTTTGTTATAACCATCCTCGGCAGTTGTCATAAACAATGAGTGTTTCAAATAACATGATAATGTCCATGCAATTTGCGTGTGCCCAGGTACAAATTGCCTGTGATTGCACCACTTAATGAAACAATCTTTAGCGCAATTTTTTCATTCTTTATAGTCTTGTTTATTATGCAATATAAGTGTTGAAATTAATAAATAACTTGTTTTCATTGACTTGCACTTTGTTTTATTCATTTTAAAGTCTTTGACATTACTTTCAAACTACTTAGTTCATATATTATGCTCTTTTTGAAGTTGTTTTATATTTAACATTTAGTTAGGTGCATTACTTACTTCGAGTGAATGTTTTTGAGAAAAGGGCATATAATAATAGATACGGATAATTTTTTTTAGCTTTTTTATATCTTAAAGTTGTTATTTTGAGAAAATATATCATAATGAACAATTTTTCAATTATCTGTAAAGTTAATCCATAACTATTTTATGACATTTCTGCTTAATCCACTTACTATATTCATGTATTTTTTAGTATTGTTTTTGTTAAACAATAGAGACTGTAAAGCTTATGTGAAATTAAATAATGTTCTATTCTGTTCATAATAAACTCCTGTGCTTTTTCGATTTCGGATCATGTCGCTTTTCATTGTAAATGTATTCGAGTTGATAAGGCTATAATCAGCACAGTAAGTTATACTTCGTTAACCTGTAAAATTGTCTTTTTTTTCATTTGAAATAGCCTCGCTAGATTTTAATTTTGACAATGACCTACCCACAATCCAATAGATCACTATAAGTATTCAGAAATATAATACAATATACTTTTGAAATCACACATTGTAAATTAATTCTATAAGTCTTAGAGCAAGCTATTTATCTAGGAAACTATGCTCCGTTTTTTACCGGCATATTCACTGGGGGCTGACGAGGTATAAGCGTAGTCCGTTTCGCTACGAAGTCGGGTATATGTTTTACTACGAAAACATTGTGTACATACACTACTTAATCAGGTGAGTTCCATCTTTTCTGGTGTTTATGGATTAAAGAACGGAACATCCAGTAATGGTAGGTATTTATTTTCAATAACAAACTAATAACAAATGTGCGTAGTTTCAGCCTGTACATTTATTTTGAGGTAAAATCGAAATATTTTGATTTGAAGCAATGCATAAGGTTGTTATTATGATAAAATAGCCAATTACGGTAACTTAAATCGAATAAAACTACATGTTACTTTGATTAATTGTACATTACACATTTTAAAGTACAAACACGGTTACGAACATGTATTTTAATTATTCAAATGCTTTGTTTCGAAGGAAATTACATGTCGCTTTATGTATAGGTTTCGCACAGAGTATGTATTGGTTGTGCTACGAAGTACAAATATAATGTATAGGTTACTCAACGAAGTCTCTGTATCCTTTTCAGGACATATCACATGCAGTTTGCTGTTACTGCAGACTACCATTTCCCAGTGCAAAAGATGCTGTGCTTAATTGTGCGCATGAGCATCCAAACGAAAAGGTTCCCTTTATGTGGGAGATGCCTTGTGACACTGCACCAGGTGTACAATACAGAAATCGCACGTTCAATATTATGGGTGGCGACATTAAAAAGTATGCTGAAAATATTACATTCAATCCGGTTTCTGGCAAATTGATAATTCCGACAAAATCTACAGTGACAGAAAGTCCTGTGCGAAAGATATCACGAATTAACACGCCCATTGTCAGACATTTCCCGAGCCAGTGGTACCTTCGGACAATGTAGACACAACCGGGATGGAACCGTCAGAGCGCCGGTTTAATTATGTACCGTAGCTATACCGGGACTCTGTCGGCATTCACCAGGCTCCCCGTAGCTCTGCCGGGGTCTGTTTGGGCCCCGGTGGAGCTATGGTGCCGTACCGGTGCAGTCCCGGTTGTTCACAGTGCCACGCCGGTCGTTGTCGGTCCTTGCCGGTGACTCGCGGCTCATCTCGGAGGTATTAAACATTTTAATATTTTACCGGTGGAGCCCCGGCTGTCCCCGGTTGTCCCCGGTCGTCTACTGTTCATCCCGGTGGAGCAACGGTTCATCCCGGTATTGCCCCGGTTCATCCCGGTAGATGCCTGATCACGCACCGGGGCTCCGCCGGCATCATAGTGAGACCGGACCTTAACCGCATTGTAACACGAGGTAAATTTACCGGCCGTCATGTACACAGTAAACAATAACCTGTGACAGAAACCCACTGTCAAGCCTTAACAACAATACATTGATTAGGAAATTGCGGATTTGTGCCATTGGGGTCCTACTTTCCACACCTTACGGCTGTTACAGGTGTTTATTTTACAGGTAAAATCATGTATACGAACATGAAATTCATCTCAAAATTAGTAGGCGATACCCGATTTTCAAGAAAATCGCTTTGACAGATAAAATGTAAAAATGAAAATCCGTATGAGATAAAGAAGGATCGAAGTTGGGACATGGGATTTACTTTGACATAAGCAGAGTTTCGAGATAACATAACGAGCATCGAATGTTATTTAATAAAGAATACCGTATGCTGAAAACCTATCGTCGGTCTCTATCCAAAAGAACGTATAAGGGATTGTCACAAGGTGAAGATGCGTAATTTTTATTGAGACCGACGACAATAGGTTCTCGACTCTCAACTGTCGTCTTATATATGGATTTTCGATTTTGATCGTTTCCTTTGGCCTAGTCGTGAATTTAATTATATCATAATAATGTGCATTACCATGTCGACTGTGAGCTTCGGATCATGTTGTGTCGTTGTTACTATCTCTTCCTCAAAGGAAACATCCAGCCACTCCATGACTCTGTATTTAAAAAAAACATGTTCTTTATTTCGCCTTTGAGAGATAACCAACACGTCCTCTGTGAGAAACGCATACACGCTAAAGCGTTGTCGTAGCGAGGCATATACGTATACTGTCAGAGACATGATCATACGTAATAATACTATTTAGCCTTTATTTCTGACAACTGGGTCACCCTATACAATTCTGAACACACCAGTGGCTTAACGATACACACATCAATATGGAAATTGTAAAATTGTGTCAATTAAACATAGTTGTAAACCTTAATTGCATTTTTGTAAAATAAAACTTGACTTCGGTTTGATAAATCAGCGGTAAATTTAATGTTTAACGCATAAACCAGACACATGTTGAATCATAATTTGATGTAACAGACCTATGAAATGTCATTGTGCTTAAATTCAGAGTTTTGTTATTACAAAAGCATAATCTTACCTGTTTTAAACACAAATTTCCACTAATCCGTTCTTCGATGTCATGTGTAAGTACACAATGTTTTCGTAGTAAAACATATACCCGACTTCGTAGCGAAACGGACTACGCTTATACACGTCAGCCCCCAGTGATATTGGTGTTGTTATTGAGCATTATGAATTGAGTACGTAAACTAAACTATTTGGAAATAGTAGTATTCAGTAATTAGGTTTGAAACAATCGATTTAGTGATACACTACCTTAAATTTAAAACAACTGATGTAAGATGAACGCAACCATTTAATGTGAATATATAAGATCTAACGATAAACAATCTTAATTAATATAAGATTGGTGAATAAATAAACTAAAACGGTATCGATATCAACTTTGTCGTTATGAATTTTATTAATGTAAATTAATTGATTCACGATACCATTTTAAGACTGGTCATTTTATTTCACATTATTTAACATTCGTATGCATGCATTGGTTTAATATTGAGAAAATACAATTTTGACATAAAAATCCGTTACTCGCTTAAGCATTCATAGTATGTAAACGTAATCGGTGGAGCGCTGTAAACATCAAACATGACAACATTAGTCTGTAATCGCCCGATAAAAGACTGTGAATTGTGCACTAAACAATATTTGGTGTAAACAACATGAAACATTAACGGTTGTTAAGTGTGTGTGATAAGTATAACTTTCTCGATTACATGTATGTCACATGTTGTTGCATGCATCATTCACAAAAATAGCTATCGGAAAATTATTCTTCCATTATTTTTTACGTAACGTTTTATTTTTTACTTAACGTATTTCTTTGAGTAGAAAAAATATATTGTACAATTTTGATAAAAGACGACTTGATAATCGCTGTGAAATCTGCAGAAGGGGCGTAGATAATGGGGGGGGGGGGCAGAGGGGGGCGGCCGCTCCCCCAATATTTCGGCTAGTCATCGTTATATAAATAAACGTAAAATCCCCAAAAAAAACGCCGCCCCAAAACCAGTATTTTTGTAATAACGCGCCGTCAGTGCAGAAGCCATGTGTCCCCTCTCCGTCTGCTCTGAGGTTGCCAATAGTGATGTGTCAATATCCCTTGTTAGGTGTCATAAACTAGGGGCCGGGGTAAATGTCATTGCGTTAATTGTTTTATTGTTCTTTTCCGTGATTGCACTGTCGGTGTTTTGATTAGGGACAGGCGATTCTTTTAATTTTAATTGATCGCTTTAATTCAAAGGTAACTGCCACTTAAAACAATTTTGAGTAAATATACGCGTGAAAAACAGTAATTAGTTTGAAAATATTTTTGTTCTCTAAGTACATCAGTTATTATTTGATTATAAATCATTGAAACAATATCATATATGTAATTGTTTAATGTTCAAAATGAGTATTCCTAATCAGTCTCAAAATTTTGCGTTTCCTAAGCGTACATTCGGGAAGAAAAAGCCAGAACAGCGTTCATTCCAATCTTGTTGGTTTGATTCCTTCACATGGCCCCACTACGATGAGGCACGGAGTGTATATTGATTCCGTGGATGAGGTATGTATATTAGTATTAAATTTTAAATTGCGATCGTTCTTATCTTTTATGAACCTAACGTTGATCTAAATACAAATGAAATTTAGAAAAAAGGCACAACATACAAAAAATACTCGTATTGTAAAAAAAATGTTGCTTAATAATGTTTCTTATTATTATCATTAATATATAACACAAAATTTATTACAATGCTATTCTTTTCAGAGCCGGGACCTTGCGTTCTGCCATCTCTGCATGGCGGCCAAGAAGTTGGGCAAGATCGACAACACGAAGGTGGACGGCAGCTTCATCAGTGACGGCTTCTCCAACTGGAAAGCGGGTACCGAGAAGTTCCGGAAGCACGACGAAAGCGAATGCCACAAGGAGGCGGTCGAGCGATTGGTGACGCTTCCCGCCACGACGCGTGACGTGGGAGAGTTGCTGTCAGCGGGGCACGCTAAGGAGAAGGCCGACAACCGGAAGCAGCTGCTGCAAATCCAACGCAGCATACGGTTCCTCGCACGCCAGGGCATCGCGCTACGTGGGCACGACGACGATGAGGGGGAACTTCATGCAGCTGCTACAACACCACGGGGAGACGGACAGCTCTATCCTCGCGTGGCTGGAACGGAAGCGGGACAAGTTCGTCGCCCCTGATATCCAGAATGAAATACTCCAGCTCATGGCACTGCGCATCCTCCGTAAAGTGGCCAGCGACATCAAGACAAACGAGTTCGAGGTGTTAAATATGTCCATCAGTAATAAAATATATCCATTGTGAATGTAATGTTAATGTTTTTATTTCTCATATCACTTGTTAAACTCCGTCATTAAAATACATAAACATTTACTTAATTTTATGTTGTAATTAGAGTTTTTGGAAAGAAAATAATAACATTTATATCAACCTGAAAGTTCCCCCAAAACGCACCATATTAATTGTAATTGTATTTTTTTTCGGAACCACGGGAGTGGACAACCCTCTCAAACGAACCTCTTTATGTTCCCAGTACAGAAACTGGACCGCCCCCCCCCCCCAATGTTGGGAGGTTATCTACGCCCCTGTGCATTGGTACAATAAAACTAGGTTGTACGATGGCTTGACTTTATTTATAAACAGACGAATAACAGACTAAAATACAAGTTTAAAGGTAGAACCGGAAACTATCTGAAGAAAGGTTTAACTTATATCCGACTACGCATGCGTTACCTGGAGTTCAGCGGCCAAATCGGAAATTAATAGAAAAGTCAAAATACAAAAGCGTTGTGGTGCACATATTTTAAATAAAAAGTACAACACCAATTCAAGAACCCTATTTCAAGATCTAAAATGGTTGACTTTCTAACAGCGTGATCACTATTTCAAGTCAGTTATTGCATTTAAAGAATTTCACAATCAAACCCCAACATACATACGTGACCTTTTGACGCCTTCACAAAATATGCACTGTAACTTGCGATCTTGCGAAAAGGGGATTTACAGCCTATGCGAATACTCATATTTTTAGTAAATAACCTTTGTCGAATGTTTGAATACTGTTCTTGCATAAATGGTAATTGTAATTTGATGTTTATATTATTTGATATTATAAGTGTACATGCATATTTGATTATTTATGTTTTGTTTTTATTGCTGAAAATGAAATATAATGTATTTGTTGTGAATTGTATAATGTTAGAAGACCTTGTTGAAAATAAGAAATGTTTATACAAATTGCATATTATGTAATTTCATCCCATGTTTTTCTTAACAAGTTTATCTTTTTTAAATAAAATTATTATTATTATTATTATTATTATTATTATTATTATTATTATTATTATTATTATTATTATTATTATTATTATTATTATTATCATTATCATTATCATTATTATTATCATTATTATTATCATTATTATTATTATTATTATTATTATTATTATTATTATTATTATTATTATTATTATTATTATTTTTATTATTATTATTATTATTATTATTATTATTATTATTATTATCATTATTATTATTATTATTATTATTATTATTATTATTACTATTATTATTATGATTATTAATTATAATAACTTAAATTTAATTGCAAATGTAGAGCAGAAAAAACGTGTTTGTATACAAGACAGGGGGAATCCTCTGTAGTCTGTGCAGATCCGTGCTTAAGTGAACGTAACGTTCAACCGAATCGATTTCTTGAGCATTTGTATTCGAAACAAAAACAACAACACAAAAATAACGCTAGGGTTGTAAAGATATTGTATTGTTTCTTTTATGTTTTACTGTATTCATAAGCTCGTATAAGTATGAATGTAACTATTGGGTTTTAAATCATATAGTGCGGTCTAATACAAAACAGATTATCGTTGAAAAAGATACATGTTGTTAAACATCTGCAATATAAAGATTTAAGTAATAAGGAGCGGCTTTTAAAATTCTTTCAACTTTTTCATATTTCAGTAAGCAAGGACTGTAAGACGTGGATTCATATTTGCTATGTCGAAGAAACATATAAACGCTCGTTGTTTCACTTTCTTGGTTTGGAGATTTTCTGATAATACAGCTTAATATCATTCAAAAATGGAACATATTTGTGTATACCAATTCCCCATATAGCTTTTCGATACTAATGACAATGAAACACTAAAATTGTGTGTTAATTATGATGAACGCGTCATTTTTGGAATTCACCGTTTAATTATCTATCTGCGATAGTTCATTTGATTAAAATCGTTTTAAGAGCGCATTTGGTTTATTAATTATTCTGGGGTGAATGTGAGGTTAAAACGATTAAAACCTTTAATGCTATGCTGTGAACGTTCCAAGGCGGCGAACCAAGATTTTATCAGTTCATGTGTTTAGTTGGTGTTCTTTAATTAAAGCTGTTAATAGGAACAAGATTTTGTGTCCTGATAGACTTTCCGGAGTTTTAGTGTTTTCTGTGTATACGAAATAAAGTAATGGGAATAAAATTCATTGGTGTTTTTTTATAGATAGCCCACACACCAATTCGATCTCTACAGATATTTCCGGCTTATCATTAGATATGCAGTTTGAAAATCGGGCGGTTCCGAAACTTGCGAACCGGTAAAAACGAGAGTAGTCAATGTTTTTCTCAACAAAATTTTGTTTTACTAGTGATTCGCCCCATGTTCCCGCAATATCTATCATTCTTAATTTTGATCTCTAAAACTTGATGGGGCGTTTAGAACGATGAACAAACAGGTTAGATTTGATTCACGAAACGATAAACAATATTGAAACCATCCGCCAATTCTGTATTTCGCAAATGCTGAAATGGTTTGCTATATTAGGAAAAGAGGATATATACCAAACAGGCAGACAAAAGACAAAGCATATGGCACGAGATTTTCCTATATTTTATCGAATCGTCCATTATTGAGAACATGTTATGCAAGTGTGCACTTAATACCCGTATTACAAGTTTGTAAAATATAGCATGCATTTTTGTGCTTGATTGTAAACATGCTTTTTATATAATTGGTTAAAAATGTTTTAAACAAATTTGTAGGTAAACTAATATACATGTAATAGCAAAAAAGAACAATAACAAATATTACTAAATTCGTGTCGTATCAAAGTGTTGTACATGAATAAACTTACATTGTATATTAACATATCTCTTTTATTTGAACTTTGTAAGACAATTGACTATGAGGGCTAAAACTTTATTGTTAACATACATATACACAACGATTAGACGCAGTTTGTTTACTAGAAATGATTGGTAATGACTATTAAAATCACCATCTTTGGGGAAATCAAGTGAAACTTCAGTTGCATCAAGAGGAGATCGGCGTTGAATCAAATCTATCTACGTTATATATAAATGTGTTATTTCTGCATCATATAAAGTTGTGTGTTCATGTCTCATACTGCGTATACTTAACCCTTTCCCACTCAGAAGCATAGTAAAAATGACTGTGCAAACATCATTAAACCAGAACAGTCTGTAGCTCACAGTCTATTCAGGTTTTATGCTGTTTGCTGCACATCAGCATCTAAGGCTTGGAAATGAAGCCTTAAAAGCTTGAATCTAGTAAGGAAGGTCTTAAATTAAATATAACTTCCTAAGTGACTACAAATGCATGAAAATACGTATCTAAGTGGTAAAGGGTTCATTGTCTGCAACACGCAAACACCGCACATATTTGCACCTGCTATTGGGTTCACCAAAACTAGTTTCAGCGAAGAAGGTCATTGATCCACTTTTAACAAATACATATATAATTAACTTCTGAATTGATGGAAAATAATGCATTTCCGATAACAATTTTTGGAAATTATATCGCTGTGTTAATTTGAGAATTCAGTTAAACGTTAATGAAACTACATTTTCCCGGAAGTGGTGTTTAAAGAATAATATAAATTTATTAAAGTTGGTTATTAGTCCTTAAGAAAACCAGCCATTTTATTGCATTGTCGCCATCGTTCTATCGCACTGTCGCTATCGTATTGTCGCACTGTCGTAATCGTATTATCGCATTGTCGCCATCGTACTTTCGCGTTATCGTACTGTCGTCATCGTATTATCGCGTTGTCGCCATCGTACTATCGGACTGTCGCTATCGTATTGTCGCACTGTCGTCATCGTACTATCGCATTGTCGCCATCGTACTATCGCATCGTCGCCCTCTGAATTTTAATGTGTAAACACAATGGCCTTAATGGTATTCCGTATGGACGTGTTCTTTTACTAAACACGTATTTTTAACGCGTCCGAACTCTTCAAAGAAACTACACTCGTATGCTTTAATATGAATATGTATTTGTATTTCTTACGTTGGGCGCGCGCCGAATTGAATTGACATATCGCCAACTGTCAATCAGATTCTCAACTTAATATCCATCGACTAATCAGCAATCGATTAATCGGGCGCGCCGGATGCTAACGACCTTCCGCCATTTTCCAGACAAGCCGAAGGCCTAATTCTATTTTTTCAAGGAGTTTCATTAATTTTGGTTGAAAAAAAACAACAGCAGAAATGAAATATGGTAAAACGGTGTAAATAGGGTTTATGTTACTCGCACAGTCAGTATTCAGAAAGATAGGTTAGAGGAATCGAGTTTATACCATTTCCAACGCGGAAAGGTTGTATTGACAAGTGCGAGTGGAAGTTTCAATGTGTACAAGTACCGCAATCCTTCTTCTCAACACAGATAATCAATCAAAATCGTCTTCAACTGCGACATAAGATTGGACCTTGAAATTGTTTCTAGAATAACTGTTTCCGTAAGTTTTGACGGAACTATTAAATATATTGAGCTGATTTGTGGTATGTGAGTCTACCTTCATGACCCTCAGATAAAGTGTGAAATTCGTTCCGTACCACTGATATTTGGCGAAGCTATGGACCTTGAACTCAAATGTTTCTCTTTAAAAACCGTTTTTATTCTGACGTGTTTTTTTTCGAACTCTTTCTGAATTTGAGCTGATTATTATGCCCACGGAAAGATGGCATATCGCACCGTCCGTCCGGCATTTTATTTTGGAAACCTTTTTTCGAAACGCTTGAAGATATTGGCCTTATATTTTGGTGTGTGGGTCTACCTACATGACTTACGGATGAAGCATGACTTTCGTTCCGGTCAATTGATTATTGGCGAAATATTGGGCCTTTGACTAAGACTAAGGAACTTTCCAGTTCATATTAATGCCAATTATCCGTATCACCATATCACTAATTGCTTCCAACATAACTTGTTGTTTTTTTTTAACAAATTATTAAACTCAGCAATTTTCAGACCTTCGACCTCCTGTATCATTTGCTACCATTCGCTGTTTCTCTTTCCTTGGCCAATCAGAAGACGTGTTACATGAACCATCGATAGATGAAGCATTAAGCATCACACGGGGCAATTGACTGATAAGAAAGGGAGGCGGAAAACTACAACGGGCGAGGCATGGTCAGGGGTGATAACCCCAAAAAAGGGTTAGGGTAAGGGTTAGGATTAGGGGTCGGGTTAGGGTACGGGTTGGGTTTAGGCTAACCCAAACCCTAACCCGACCCCTAACACTAACCCAAACCCTAACCTTAACCCTCTAACCCCCCCTTGCGCAATACCATACCATGCCTCGCCCGTTGTAGTTTTCCGCCTCCCGATAAGAAATATGTGTACAAGGCGATAAGAAAACATTGCCAAGAGGCTTATCTCTAATAGCGAGTAAATTAGTGCTTATCCTCTAATTGTTTATCAGGGACAATAAAACACATCTCCTCTTTTGTATTGAGTGAAAGTGTACTGTGGGCCCTTTCATGATAGAAACAAATGAAATAGGCACATTACTAAAAAAAATCTAACTCGACAGCCAGGTGGTGGTGGTGGGGGGGGGGGGAGGTCTTAGGGCCCCTGGCCTGCGTATGGGCCTGATAATTTATTATCGTTATACCAGAGGATTTATTTTAACTTTGGTTACAGACTATTACATAAAAATTCATTTTATGGGTAAAATGATTGTGTTCCGTCAACAGTAAGTGCATTCAACCATTAAATATTTTTGTCATGGTATTGGCATGTTTTTTTACAAATAAAAATGATCATCCAGTTTAATTAAAATGTGTTGATTTTAATTTCCGGATAATAAATGATTTTTAAGGATATAAATCGTTATCTGATCATTTAAGGTTGAGGATTCGGGCATACATGTTTTAGAACAATCTGTGTTTTTGCAGAATAAAACATTATAAATTGCCAGAAGCATACATTCATTATGTGTGTTATTTAGATTATTTGTCTAACGAATATTATTTTATTGAAAACTGCACGTGGATATCTGATCCTGCCAAGACCGCCAAATATGTGAAGCTCTTGTCGGATACATTTTCTGATACAGTTCTGAGTGTGGTGAAAAAGAGCAAGCCATCATGCACGTGGTTTATACTTGTGTTCATTTCGAATTTTATAAGGAGGACCGAAACCTCCTAAGCTAAACATGTTTCCTTTAACATGTTAATGTCTTGTGCGTTTATAATGTTAATGTTTTCTAGACATTTTAAATACAAGAACGGTATAAGGTGCTAAAATTGAGAGCAATATTCGATTAGGAATTCACTTGAAATCGAAACGCATTTGTATTTTAACATTCCTTAACGTGTTTTGATACAACACATATTTAGAATTAAAACAAATTGAGGTCAAAATATGTGGTTATGAAAACGCGTAGGAAAATGCGTTGAATTTAAACGCGTACCGGTGTTTCATGTTTAGATAATACCCACGTTTAGGCTATCAACACGTCCGAACATGCGCATAGAAAGGAAATTTAAACACATTTATAACTTGGCTAGAGTGGTTTTATGAACCAATAATATCGTTACAATTGCTGTTTTACCCGGCAACTAGTTGATCGACTTATTATCAGCGCAATAATATTAACAAATGATACGACACATGATTGGGGTTCGATCCCAATTGTGGGAGCTTTCTTTAGATCTCATCCATAGACACCAAGCACTGGTTATTTTTCCAGGAAACTCTACAGAGCCAAAAGCTTTCTATGCAAAAAGCTAAAATAAATAGGTTTAAACCAAATGATACGTCGAATCCGTCGATAACAATGCTTACTATTGGTTCAGCTCCAGCTGATTGTTATCAATTCGTCCGTTGCAGCTGCTGTTTTATAGGATGCGATTGTTATCACTTCGGTTTTTGCAATTGCTATTCATGTGAGCTACACCGCATGCATTTTAGAGATTTTAACTATACAACCATCTCGTGCTGTTTCCGTTGCTTTAGAATATGGCGAGTGATTAACCTTGTCAATATCTATACATACATATTCGAACTATCTTTTTTTAAGAAGACGTTTCGTCGGAAGATTTTTATTAATTTAGTATGTGTATGCATTATAATAAACAACGGGTAACTAAAAAATAAATACACTTCAACACCGTTATTTCGAACACCGATAATCCGAAGTCACCGTTATTTCGAAGTATTTTTCGGGTCCCGATTTTGGTTCTTCTTTGTTTAATGTAAAATTTTATTGTTAATCCGAACTTCGTTAAACCGAGGAAATCGTTTATTCGAAGTGATTCTGTCGGTCCCAACAATATAATTTGCACCTAATTATCAATTTTTAATCCGAAGTCAAAACTGCAAAATACTGATCGTAATTTCACACCTTTGTCGTGGCGCGTCAAAAGCCGATAATTACATCTTTGTCGTCTGCGCGAACGCTGGTGTTCAGAGAGACATCGCGCATTATTTAAAAAAAAATGTTTATTCATTTCCGAAAATGTATTCATATGTATGTATGTCTGATAATTTGTGCTATTCGTTATATTTTATATACTTTAATTATACTTTGTTTCAAATTGTAAGATTACATTTTGTTATAACCCATACGTTGTTATAGACACATGACAATATTGTGAATTATATTTCATGTATTTAGACGATGTACATTTGTATAAGTCTTAATAAACTGTCTGTTCTGTTCTGTCATATTTTATATGTTCTGAAATTAGAGAAAAATAAACTTGACTTGTTTACGTTTTTAAGCGAGCGTGTAACCGAACAATGCGAATTCCACAACGTTTTACTTTAACATAATCAAAGAAGTATTCTGTATAATGTTTATTTCGAATTATCGTTAATCCGAAGTTTTTTTAACGGTCCCGACGACTTCGAAATAACGGTGTTGAAGTGTAAATCAATAAATTAAGAAAACAACATTGTCATTGAGATCGAGCGCCTACGATTTGGAGCATTAAAACACAGCTAATTTATGCATAGTGGTCAATTCATAAGACTTTACTAGTATTCTTCAGGATTATAGTAAATCTCAGAGAAACACCACTATATGATAATCGTAGCTCATCGTTTACTCGCGACAAGTCGTGGGAACTGAACATAAGATCAAACACATTAACATTGATTGGGTATAAATTGTCGCTGCTTGTTTCATCAATGAAATTGTGAGAGCATAGTATTATTTCTTTTCACCACACATCGCGTTTCGTGTCGTGAGCCATTTGTGTTCATAGATCACGTTACAGGCGATATGCTCAGTGCTATGCACGTCTATATTGGCTCACCGTCAGTGGCATGTATGAGTGGCGCATTAAACATTTGATGGATGATATAATTATTTTCTTTGTTGACTTTGTCTCAATACCAATATCTAAAATCCATATGTCACTAACTTAATGCCACCTGGACAACATGAACAATTGTTTCGAAAATTGCATATTCTTATTGCAAATAGCATTTTTCAAATTGCTTTTTGTCCATTGGCGATTGCTCAACGAAAAATAACCCACAAAAAAGCCTGCATACTTGTTCGGATACCTATTGATGATTGAAAATCACTTGCATGACACAGCTGAGTAATTTATTTATACACTTATAACTAAATAGTAAAATCTCGTAGGAATTGTCATCTGTCACTTCGAAAATGTCTTTAAGAAATTCCGTACCATTATTATGAAACAACTCTTTACTATTTATAATAAATGTGTCAGAAGTTGATAATGATAATGTGTATTTATACATTATTATGTAAATTTGATGTTTTTGACAACATTAAACTCAACATGTACTTCGATCAAATACATCAACTACATTTAACTAAACATGTACTTCGATCAATTATATCAACAACACAATTTTCATGATCATCGCTGAAAATACATGCATTAGTGTTTCTGATGAACAAAATATAACCTTATACCTTTTATATTTTTTCATAATTCTCTTTTCAGGATCTACATTTATTGAACAAATTTTGATCTCAGACCGATGACGTTCTTTGCGGTGTCCGAGAGGAAACAGTCATTCGTCTATATTGTTCCTGTCGCCTGAATTCTAGTGATTTGTCGCAGGCTCCGAAGTTCACTATCCTAGACCTAAACTTTGGATGGAGTAAGACGTAGACTATAGGGTTCACAATTGTAGAACATTTAGCAAGAAGACACGGGATTCCCGCTGCTAGTCTCGTTAATTTTGATTGGTCGCCGAATTCTCCTATTAATGCAACTATAGCGTAAGGCATCCATGACACGCAGAAAACTAAAATTACGGTTAATGTAACCTTAGAAATTTTTGCCTCATGAGAATTCCAGATGTCGTTTTTCCTCATATGCAGTGGCAACTCGATTTCTCCATAAACCTTCGTTGCTTCTCGCAATTCATGTTTGTACTTCGAAATAGCTCGGAATATCAAGAAAAAAGAAACGGCAACAATGCCGATTGGAATGATAAAATGTGCTGTGAATATACTAACGACATGGCCGCGGACTGCGCCGCTGCGTGTCAAAAAATCAAACGTACACGAATTGTTCGTCCCTTCCAGAATGTACTTTCCGAATCCAAAAAGCGGTCCCGAAGCCCACAGTATCGCATACGTCCATATCGAGACGATGATAAGTATGAAGGTTCGTCTAGTCATTCTGTTATTTCGCGGTATTGTCCATACGATTACACGGCACCTGTCCACTGAAATTACCGCCAACGTGTTGATGGAAACAAAACTTGCCGTAGAGCCAATGAATGCATATGCTCTGCAACCTGCAAATACAATGGAGAAAGTAACGCATTCATGTGCGCATTACATAAATAATATCAACATTCCATTCATCTCGATTGTTCACAAAGATAAAACACACTGTATATATTTCAGGGGCGGATCCAGGATATCTGGTTAGGGGGGGGGGGGCGGGATATTGAAAGATTTGCTGGGAATCAAGGGGGCCGGTAGGGCTCCTGGCGGGTGCAGGGCAAAGCTCTGCTACGGGGTCCAGGGGGCGACGCCCACCGTAAGATTCACGATTTTAATGATTTCGAAGGCTTTGACAACCACTTCTCGAGAATGTCACGCCTTATACTTTCATCAAAGTACCTTCTTATAATGCCAAACAAGTGCATAGTTTGTCGTTTAGGGGGTCCAGGGGGCGAAGCCGCCCCCCGGAAGCTTCACGATTTAAATGATTTTGAAGGCGTTGACAACCACTTCTCGAGCATGTCACGCCTTATATACTTTCATCAAAATACTTTCTTATAATGCCAAAAAAGAGCATAGTTGATAGTTTTGGGGGTCCAGGGGGCGAAGCCCCCCGGAAGCTCCACGATTTTAGTGATTTTGAAGGCTTTGACAACCACTTTTTGAGCATATCACGCCTTATATACTTTCATCTAAGTTATTTCTCATAATGCTAAAAAAGTGAATAGTTTATAGTTTTGGGGGTCCAGGGTGGCGAAGCCCCCCGGAAGCTCCACGATTTTAATGATTTTGAATGCTTTGACAACCACTTCTTGAGCATGTCACGCCTTATAAACTTTCATCAAAGTACCTTCGTATAATGCCAAAAAATCAATAGTTTATCGTTTAGGTGGTCGAGACGGGCGAAGCCCCCACCCAGGAAGCTTCACGATTTTGGTAATTTTGAAGGCTTTGACAACCACTTCTCGAGCATGTCACGCCTTATATACTTTGATCAAAGTACCTTCTTATAATTACAAAAAAGTGCATAGTTTATAGTTTTGGGGATCCAAACAAGCATTCGATTGCCAGAAAACTATGTTAATTAGGTTGAATTGTTACCGTTTTCATAAATTGATAATTACAACTTCTGTCACATTTATATGAATGCTGCATTCTGATTGGATATTTTGTTCACGTGACCGGTTTTTTTATTTTTCGATAAACCCACTTCGTATGCGAAAACTGCAACGATATACTCGTTTGACGGAGATGAAACCGAAAATAGATTCATTCGCTAGATTAAAAATGACTTTTATGACCCTTACCACGATAGTTTTTCAGCTTTAAGATGATTTTGTGTTGTAATTGTAAGAATTGAATAGCATTTTTCTGCATTTCATCGGTGTATGAACTGTCGTGAAAAATTTATGCCTAAACGCCGATGCGAAGTAGGCTTCATTTTCCGTACAGTTCATACACCAATGAAATGCAGAAAAATGCTATTCAATTGTTTATTGAAACATATGTTTTGTTCTCATTAAGACTGAATTGTAGCAGTTAAGTTTTCACTGACTTGAAAGTATGATGTCATCTTTTGGAGGTATAGTTGCTGATGGACATAGGTAAGGCTGTGTTGTGACATTGTATATAGGAATGTACATGTTTATTTTAAATCAGTTAATGTCATAAATACCGAGCTCTTTTGCACTCTGACGTGACACGGCAGTGGATGTTTGTGATTTCTTCAAGGATATAAATGGAATTAGGAAATCGCTTTACTCTGAGTTATAAGCAAAGCTCATAATTTGACAAATGGTCCGTTAGCGCTCGGTCAATTCATTAACGCATTCAGACCAGACCCGACAACAACGTATGCACCTGTATTAACCCATTTTTACCTAGTGGTCTCTCCCATCCTTTCAAATTGGATCAATTTATTGCCAAAATTAGGGATGCCTAGTTTATTTATTTCTATATTTAGAATCTTCCTTACAGAATTTTCTTTAAGCAAACAGCGCAGACCCTGATGAGACGCCGCATTATGCGACGTCTCATCTGGGTCGACGCTGTTTGCCAAGGCCTTTTTTCTAGCCGCTAGGCATAAATGGGTTAATAATAGTATAACGTTGCAACAACCATCAATAGCGTTCTGCTTTGTTATTGAGGATTCCTCACTCATATATACAAGATTACATTACAATGTCTGCCCAGCTGTCAATGATAGCACTTCTTTGAAAGCGTCGTCTACAGCATTCAAGAGTGCTATTGAACATTCCCCGTCCACCTTTATACGATAGTAAAACAAAACCCTAGGAATATTATCAAGAAAGAAAATATTGTAAACCTCAGATAGTCTTCGTTATTACAAAAGTGGAAAATAGCCTTTACAATTCCATCGTGATCCTTATGTATGGAAGGTTGCACTAAAGGTACTAATATGTGTTTAAAAATATATATATGATATACTTAAATGATGGGTTCCCGTTGGCTAAAACGGTTTTTGCCGCATTTTTTTTTTCCACTTAAAACTTGTCACAATTTGGTGAAAATGATCTTAGAAACAATTTACATCTTTTAGAATGATAGTTTAAACGTATTCATTACATCAAATATGCATGAGATTGGATTACAAGTTTTTGCAACATTATTTTGATCCTCTCCCAGATAATTCTATAACATAAATTGCTTAATACATTATCTATGTTTCAACAACACAATCGGTTAGTATGACATATACACAGAATAATAAACATGAAAGTAGTTAAGTAAATAATTATTCAGTTATTGAGAATAGTTATCTTCTATTGTATGTATGGTAATGACAGTTACATACAGAATTTAAAACCTTTTTGAGTCTGCTATGAATGCCTGTACCTTTCTGAACATCATTTCATTATAATCAAAAGACATGCTAGGTTCACCACAAAGCAAAAAATAAGATTATGGTTATGGTTCAATTTGCTTATGGTTACCCCTCTTATGTGTGCAAATTTTAAACATTCCAAAAAGTAATGCCACGCATTTTCACAAGCAGCTGCGCAAGATGGATCAACGATTAGATTTGATCTATAAACAAGTAGTTTAAACTACTACACATGTCTTTAAGACTACTGTGAGGTCTTCGCGAATGCATCTTTTGGCTGACCTGCCCCTTTGACCTTTAAGGAGAGCTGTGCGATTTTAACGTGGCACGCATTGGACTATTTCTAGAAAAATATTATGTAAAGTATACTCTTTCGCGCCTCGAGCTCTTTCGCGGCGCGGGTGCGGGTTATGTAAGATTTGGTGAATATTAGTACCTTGCATACCGATTTTCAAAACGCCAATATTAACATATCTAATTAAGCATTGCATTTTTTACCTGTGAAAACTTACGCTTTTTTTGAATTTCTACATGTCGCTATGTGCTCTTTTATGTATTTTATTGATATGTTTAATTGAATGTTAACCTGTTGTAGATGATTAAAAACAATATTGTTAAGTGATATTTCAATCTAGTGTTGTTGTGCCTTATGAAAACCACTAATGATAAGCTGTCAGAGATAAGCTTACAGGTTCACACCTGTTCTCGTCAGCAACAATAGGCTAATTTACGATCTGACAACAAACAATTCCCATGGGGCATGATCGCACTGCACTGGGTTTATCTGTTACACTGGGTTTATCTGTTACACTAAATTGGCTGTTCAACGGAGGGAGGTGCCTTTGTCAGTTTGGTAAAAGCCACCTATAAAATACAGTGTTTTTTTTTTTTAAAGAAAATGCAAATTTCGAAAAACTATAGACATTTGTGTGATTGTGTCACCATTTGCGATCATTGACGAATCGAAAGCAGTCATTCTGCAATTTTGTGTATAATTTGAAGTGTCTTTGAACAGATATAATATATGTTATTTTGTGTTCTGAAATACAAATGATCATTTCGACTGATGCTCGACATATCACTACAAAAAGTGAAGATTACAGATTAGAATTTTATGTCGGCGTTTATACACGTGTAAAATTGCGCAATCGACACCAACATTAATTGTTACCTCATCATTACGGTGTATTTTGTTAAACAGTTTTGAACTTCGATCAAACGACTTTCTAATAATTAATGTATATAACTGTAGATTGTAATATCGTACGATATTTAAATGGGCACCATAATACGTTCTCATTTATTTTAAAAGTGAGTTTCCCTGATGTTCGATTTTTAATACGTATACTTTTGAGGTATTACAGGTTCGCACACAGACCAACGGAAAAAGCAAAACAACTATAAATGATTAGCATCCACGTGAGACATGTACATGTTTCAGCAGCAAACATTAAAGGTCATACGACAAATGTAATATTGAAAACCATATTCCATTCAAATAAAACGCAAGCTCGACCGCTGTATCGTGTATATATAAAAGTATTATCTTAATGCCAAATCAGCGTACACGTTGACATATATTAAAACAATTACTAAATTAAAAAAGTGGTCGAAAATTCGTTAGGCGCACAGTACATTCCGTTTTCTTCGGTTTGTCGCATAATGAAACAGAGCCGAATAGACACAACATTTATAGCATACCTGCGATGCCGAACACCCAGTGTCCCCAGAAACTGGATATGACTAACATTGGAATGTTTCCTACTGCCATGATGAAATCCGCTATGGTCAGGTTGAGAACAAACAGATTGGAATACGTCCGTAGACTGCGGAACCTGTAATAATATAGTAAGTTTCTAGGTAAACAGATAAGTATGTTAGACGGTTGAAGTTGAAATGCAGCAGTTAGGGTGACAAAACGTAAGACTTCGCCAATAGACTTTGGAACATGGATGTAGCATTTAGGGTGACTGAGTTTATACACACATGTTTGGGTATATCTGTAGACAGTGGAACCAAAAAACAGAAGTTATTGAACTGAGTTTATCTTTACAGGTAGAGGAAAATGATATTTATCAGTTATTAGCCAAATATAATTCATGAATGTTGGAGTATATCTGCAGACAATTGAAACTGAAAGGTAGCAGTAATTATACTGAGTTCATACTAAAAAGATAGAAAACAGCTGTATACAGTAAACAATAAAATAATGCAGTCATAGGACTGAGTTCATATAATTAGGATAAAGTTAACCTGTAGATAGTGAAACATGAAATATGGCAGTTCTTTGCATAATTCATACACGACAGTTAGACTACATCCGTAGACAATGTCAAATGCAATGTTGCAGTTATTGGACTGGGTCTATTTTTAAAGGTAAGAAAACATATTAAGACAGTGGAAAATGAAATGTTGTCGGTAATGGTCTGAGTTCATACTAATAGGATAGAAAATGTTCAAACAGTAGAAACTGACATGAAACAGTTATTTGGCAGAGGTATACGCACAAGTCAGATTAAAACCATTTATATAGAAACACATCAGCTTTTGTTGTTTTAGTGATCGATATAAGGAATAGCAGACATTTCAGGATCTTTAAAACCACCGTTCCATATAAGCCGTACTTTATTAATTCTGTAGGGATCCTTGTGTTTCGCACAGCAAAGATCAGTTTGACAGTTTGTCGGTTAAATATTGGCAACTGCTCGAATGTGCCGAAACAGTATTGCAAATAGAATCGTCACCAACATAACATAAAAGATGGATATTAAAACAGCATGAGCTTGCTAATTAAATCATTTAATCGAATGTTAGGAGACATTACCAATATAAAAGAAGTAAACATACATTGCCTTTTATGATAAGAAGCACACTTGCAGCTAAGCGTGTTTATTTTAAAAGCGAGATTGTACGATTTTGTCAAATATTTATGAATTTACATAAAATGTGTAAAACACTTATTATATATTTATTTCAATATAAATTAAAATAAAAGTTAAAAAGAACATGTGTCGAAAAATGCGAAATTTAATTCTGAAATCGAAAATGTTTGTACAGTCGAATTCGCCAGCATGTATATCCTGCATGTACGATGTGAATCTAAATTTAGTTTAACGGTTCATTTTAAATTCCTGCAACGATATATATTCATAGGACACACGAACACTAACTCTGATCCTAATAAAAAATGCTTCGGTTATTGTACGATTATTGTAAGAAAATATGTACGAAATATCTTCGTCACAATCGGCTCGGGGCGCTAATTTGTCTTTGCTGCATTTTATGAAATTCGTCTTCAATGTATACTTTTTCCTGCCTATTTTGTGTTATGGTAACATATTTCAAATATAACAATTGAATACATATAAAACACGTATAATCTCTCTTTAAATAAAGAATTAACCTCGTGAAACAAGTCACTATAAATAAAAAAAAAATCAATACATTTCAAAACTTTCACAGTTGCAACACAAATCTGTTACAGACAGTGAATCCCTTGCAACGGTAAAAATTGATGTCGAAAGATCACTGTAAGAATTTACAATTAAATAAAAAATACAAACTGTAATTACACGGGTTAGGCATTTATAATTTAAATCAAATAGATAATTAAAAGTAAAGCAACCGTGAACCATTTAAATAATAAGCTGTAATACTGCATCAATCACATGCGCAATATAAGATGAGTTACGCACAGCTGGTTGAATAGGTAATTCTAATTGTAAAACAGAAAATGCAATATTAAAGATTGGCATTTGCGCTTAAGCACTTGCAAATGTGCTCGTTCGACAAAAATCGCACAAAAATGAAAGAGCTGCAGACAGACGCTTTCGTATTTATTTTTAATAATGGTCTATAACCTCATACAAATAAGTTGTTAGAGAGCCCTTCAAAATATGCGCGTAAGCACTTGGAAATCTTTTTTTAAATAAATGTTTGACGAACAAACGCATACAAAATTAAGGATGAGTTTGTGGACAGAAGCATACACGAACACCTCCATTTAAATATCCTGACCTCTTTTTGCGATGGATAATCAGAGTTTACTTA
Organism: Dreissena polymorpha; assembly: GCF_020536995.1. NCBI lineage: Eukaryota > Metazoa > Mollusca > Bivalvia > Myida > Dreissenidae > Dreissena > Dreissena polymorpha. The sequence continues at coordinate 74,822,797 of NC_068356.1, forward strand.
ACGTTATTTTGTGTATTACCCGTCGCCTACTAGGTTGAATGCCATGATATAAATTATAAATTTTTACTGTGTATTGTATAGTAAAGAAATGACTGTTATGCTGTTTTACACAATTGTATATACACAAAAATTTCTTATTAATATAACTCAAGTTTTCAAACAGCGTCAGCCTTTAAGTGATTAAAGCAGGTGTAATAACCGCTAGAATAGATGTTCGACAGCTGATTTTGAATGTTAGTTAACACGTTACCTGAGTTTCGAGAGCCGAAATAAGTCTTTGAAAAAAAAGATATTATATATATGGGCCTTTAAAGCATTTTATTATTTAATCCCATAGAATATACTACTTAAAAAGATTACATTTACGCGTAATATTTTTAATCTAGCATTTAAGAAACAGGACGGATATACATTATTTCATTGGTGAAGTATTTGTATCGTTTATCAATAAATCATCAGCAGTAAACTATAAGCTATTACGTTTTTAATTTTGTTTAATGTTTATCAATAAAAATTTAGCATTCATTCATTTACTTAAAGTAACATTACTACTCAAAATCAACGAACATTTCGTACAATTGTTCGTAAAATAAACTTAACCAATTAAAAATAAAATCAGTGTTCCTTATGGCAATTGCCGAAATTTCAACGCCTGATGTGGTCTGGTAAAATAGATGTTTGTAGATACAAAATGCTCGTTTTTATTATTGTTTTGCATATCTATTCATACGACACATGAACACTGTTCGTGTGTCGTATGAATAGATATATTCGCGGGAATTAATTGTGGCCACAAATAAATAAAAACGAGCATTTTGTATCTACAAAAATCTATGTAATCATACCACATCTAGCGTTGAAATTTTGGCTATTGCTATAAGGAACACTGATTGTTAAGGTGTTAACTTTATTTTACGAAATACTTAACGAAATTTTCGTTGATTTTGAGCGTTACAGAGACTTTAAGTATGACAGTGGCACATCTGCTTAGTTTTATGTGAGTTCTGTTTGACGTGCTTTATGTTCAAAGCCCGCGCGTGGTAAGGATAAAACGAAACCTATCATTGAACAACTTATTTTTCCAATGATTTCGCAGTTAGAACGTTTTCTTGATGAAACTGAAGCGGCAAAACTATTATTTGATTAAGAAGACACTAAATCAAGGTTACAACTAAACAATAGGAAAGCTCAACGCCTGTTTAGTATGTTTAAATACACGATGGGTTACTAACCTTTGGAATAGTATCATAACAGCTATATTCCCAAAGAACGACATAATAAATAAAGTAAATCCAACACCGGCCATACCCCGATAAATTTGAATGTTCATTGCTTCATAGTTTTCCCAGTGGGGATGTGAAATATATATCCAGTCAGAAGGTATTCCAGAAGCACTAATTGACGAATTATTCATCATTAAACTGCTTGATTAGTCAAATAAAAAATACCACTACTCGTTATGATTATGTATAAGTCGCATTATGTCTTGCTATACTTAAATGCATTTGTATGATACTCGGCAGCTCAACGAGAATCGTAATATTTGCTAAATTCCAACGATGCTCATTTGCAGAGATCGATGGACAAATGCCAATGCATTAACTTCTCTCGCTCCTTTTAATGTATATGCCAATCATATCTTATGTATGGTGTACTATAAAGCTGTAAACACGCGAGGATTTATGTATGAAAGAATGGTCTATTAATAATATTGATTATCTATCTATTTATGATGAAGATGCATTTATTTCTTTGGAACTATTAAGGCTTTATAAGGAAGACCGATGTCATTCCCATATATAACTCATTACTGATGACCCTTTGGCCGCGTACAGTGAATTATGCAGACCATATTAGAAATCTTCCTGTGATATTCGCGTTGTTCTTAAAATCATTCCAGCCTTTCAATTCGACATTCCTAAGCAAATAAGACATTCTTAATTTTCAATGAGATTTTATATCCGTAAAACAACCCAGTCAAAACGCAGACAGCTTTCAGAATGTGAAGTTTTATTTTAATATAATTTGGAAAATAAAAATATATAATTGTTTGAAAACTTAACATAATTGAACTTCCGTTATTTAATCGTGTGTAATATTCAATAAGTATTTGAACTTTTTTTTAAAGGAAAGTACACCATATACAATTTGTGTAGAATTAAAAAAAGGAGAGATGATTGCAAAGTACATGTGTATCAATTAATATTTATTGTTATTGTGTTGTTATAATAAATCGTAATTTGTGACCGTGCGTGCAAATGATGATTATGCAATTTGAATTGTGGTATACATTTAACTGATTTTAGTTTAAGTTTTTTTTAAATATAAAACGATTAAGATACAAACAAGTATCTTTAAAAACGTCTAAAAAACTACATCATTACGAAAATTTTAGACCAATACGTGTCAAATGATGATACTCGCACACACAGTTAGAAAAAGGTTGTTTCAATAATGATTATGATTATGATAATGATCGTGGTGGTAGTGGTGATGATGATGATGATGATGACATACGATAAAATGATGACGACGACGATGATGATGATGAGGTAGAAAACGAAGAAGAAGAAGATGATGATGATGGTGATGATGATGAAGAGGAGGAGGAGACGAAGAGGGTGAGGATGAAGATGAGAATGATAATGAAGATTAGAATAGGGATGGAGATGAGGAAGATGATTAGGATGACGATCTTATTGAATATTCTTGTCAGTTTTCACTGTTTCAACCATTACTCTAAATAGGTAAATTTAGCTTTTGCGCACAGACATTTGAAAAACAAGCTAAAAATGGCATTAACAAATATTGCGGCCCCTTTGCGGGCACCTTGCGAATCAATTGCGTTTGTCGCAAGAGTGAAACAGACACCTTACGGTCATCGCAAGAAGATTGCGATAAAAAGAGTTGTTGACAATACGTCATTTGAATAATCTTGTGTTTTTAGTTATGCTTAAAAAACAGGAATACATGCACATTCGCATTCATGATTTTAAAAAACAAAGCCTTATATACCACCGAGTCCATTCTAAATTTTGCTAACAATGAAATGCGGTGACAGGTCGGAGAGATTATAGGTGAGCCTATGTATTGAACAGAAGACAGTGCATTAACAATTCCTCTCGTTCTTAGTTGATCCAGTAGTCACTTGGCAACCAATGGGGGTACTATATGCGGATGCTGGGAAATAGTGTTTAACAATCTTGCAATAATAATTTCGATAAGAAAGTGAAACTATGATGAACTATTCGTTTGCTATAGATGGAAACCAGTATTGTCAATTACGTTTGTGAGCATTGTTCCTTTGCTATCATGTGTTCAAATCTAATACATCCCATTTTCAATGCTGCCACAGTCATTCTACTTGACATTCGCAGCCAAGTCGTGTTATTAAAATTCCTATATTAAAACGGCTGTATAATATCTTATTACTTTTAAAGGGGCACAGATTTTGGCATGTTTTGAAGTTTGTCATTAGATGCTTTATATTGATAAATGTAAACATTAAATTTTAAAAGCTCAAGTAAAAAATCAAATATAAAATTTAAAAAAGGAAAAAAAAGTAGCCCGCAGCAGGGCTCGAACCAATGACCCCCGGAAACCTGAAGTCAAAAAGGCATTAGCCAACTGAGCTATCCTGCCAAGCATATATAAGACGCGTATTTTATAGGTTATATAAGCAATCTTCGTAGTTTCACAAAATTAAACGACAACAACAGAACTCTCCAAATTATTTAATCGTTTCGCGTTGCAACGCTTTATAATTTTTAGGTTTTTAAATCGTCAAAAGATGCATATAATGGCTATATTAGACCATGGCAAATGTTTAGAAATACTGTTTCCTCACAAATATAATATTTAAACCGAAAATTTGCGAATCTGAAACAACTTTTTTCAACTTTGTAATCGCTACGACGCTGCTTTCTATTTTTGAAAAAAATATGACTTTATAGATTAATCCAAAAAACATAACCTACCTGCAAATCGTGATTGATATATCAATTTTCTACTTACGTGATATACATAGAATAACAAGTTACACCCCTAGTGTTGTGTAGTATATCAGAATAGCATTTTAATAAAAGAACGACGGGCTTGCCGAGCAACTATTTTAATCCCCACTAGTTTAGTCGCAAGTGTATCACACTTAAGTCAGACAGAAGTCCCCCGTTATTACAAACATGTAATTACAAGTATCGGACTTTTAAAATTATCGTTGTGCTGCCCATATTTGTCGTTCGGGCGGGTATAATACTCGTTATGTTCATGCTGGCATTATAGCGCTTTTCAGCTAACAGGAAAACTAGACAGAACGAAATAGCAGAAAGCAACCACATAAGAAGTAAATTCAAGCGGTTTAGATGTGGATGTTAAATATTGTGCTTGAGATAATATCACTATAATTATCATTGCTTAATAAGGATGTTGAACATATTTTTAGTAATAATTAGACCTTTTTGTAACCTTACATATTGTGTTAATTTATTGTATTTTTTAAGCCAATGATGATGTGAGCACTTTTTGTTTTTGTTAGCAGAATAAGCGAGAGATTTTTAAAGTTCAATCAATTGTTCGTACGAATTTTGTCAGAAAGAACGAACCTGCATTATGTACAGGAAGCTTATAGACAATAGTAATGAAACACATAAGGGTATATACTAAAATTGCGATGGGGAGTAACAAATGCAATGAGATATAAAACTATGATTAATATTAGTCACTAGACATCGCCAATACATTCAATTATCACCGGTTTTTATGCGCACGTGGGGGACCGACCTTTTGTATGCAAATTAAAATTCTGTATACGACAATATACATGAAAATCAATAATGATATAAAGCAATAAAACATATGCATGTTACCATTACTATTATTCTGAATCAATGGCTTGGTCAAGAAAACGACGCTTGGGGCTTTGACGTATACTGACGAAGTAAGTAAAACAATAAAAAATAATATTCTGCGTGAAAATGATTACTTCGAGTTCAATAGCGTACGTGTTACATATTATAACTCGTTATACAAAAGTTTAACAAATATTTATACAGGTAAACATTACTCTAAAATTGCATATTATGTAGTACACTACTATTGTTGCGACAGGATGTAGGTATTATGATGTACTGAAAAAGCCAATACATTAAACAATTATTTTGTATCCATATCTACAATTGATGAACGTGATCATGACGTATCACAATTACACCAAAAAACACATAACACGTTTGACGACATTTTTATTTCTGAACAAGACGTAGGCCACAACAAATTGATGATGTGTTCTACGGATTTTAGCAAAACAAAAATTGAGCGAGCGAGCGAAATAAAAATAAATTTATTTTTATTCCATTTTTTTTTAAATCGCAGGCGAGCGAAAAGCGAAAAAAAAAATGTTGTTTATATAAATTGATACTATATTTTAACAAAGCACATATATTGGTATAATTTGAGTGCAAAAAAGACTTGTATACATTATAGTATAATGACAAGTACATACAATAGTAGTACAACAATAAGAGGGAACAATTTTTTAATCAAATCAATTTAAACAAGCAAATTTGTTTAATTGATATCCCTCGCCAATATACATCAGGACACAAAAGTTTTCTGGACGGATGGACAACGCCAACGTACATCATCCTCTTATCCATATATATACTCATATCAAGTTTCAATGAAATCCGTCAAAGCACTTCCAAGATATGGCTCCGGACACAAAAGTGCGGGACGGAAGGACGGACAACGCCAAAACAATATCCCTCCGCCTATGGTAGGGGATAAAAAACAACATACTTTTCCTAGAAACATGCAATCACAAATGACTAGAATCAGCTTAAATCTTAAGGCAAAACTAATAAAATCTGTAGAAAAAGAAGTAAACTGATAAAGACTAAACACTTATATGTTTAAAGTTAAAGCATTTGCTGTTTAATCCAATCCATGATTTTTCATGTTCAATCACAACATGTAAACACTAATACATCATATGAACATCAGTTTGCTTTGGTGTCATTTTCGAACCAAAACAAAGTAGGAATGGTTGAAGATCTGAATGAGTTCACTTGACTTTTTGCTTTTTAACAAAGTTCTTGGCGCCCCAAGTTTTTGCCTCTTTTCTAGAATGTCGAAAAGACACACACATTGGTCTGACTATGGAGTATTTTGAATACAAATTTGCAACATATGCATCATTATCATCTAACAAACTGTCAGGAGTTCCACAGTGTATGCACACTGGCGGTAGGTAATGCCGACACTTGGCTGAGTAATAAGCTGTTTCCACCCCAGAGTTGCAGGTCATGCATCTCCGAACATACAGGCCGGGTGCATCTACTAACTGATCTCCACAGTTATACGACTGGCATGTCTTGATGTTCTGCAATAATTCCTCCTGCAAGAATGAGAAATGTTATGGACCTTTTTCACAAAATTGACAGTCATCATAATTCTCACTATTTCAACAGCAAAAATCGAGTGTCTTTTATAAAGCTTACAAAAATTCCCATTTTTAACGACCTGATGTGCTTGTCAAATTCATTAAACAGAAAACATGCTCTACTTTAATTTCCACTATTTTTTTCCACACATAACTTTGAGAAGCTTTAATCAAGTGCTATTAGAAACTTACTTACAGGAAGATGACAGTACTGAGAGAAATGCCATGCCATGTATTTCAAGGATGAACAAGAGCTGTGTTTGTGAAACACAATGCCCCCTACTCTGCCGCTTTGAAGCCATATATTTGACTTCTGACCTTGAATGATGACTTTGACATTGACCTTTTACCACTCAAATGTGCAGCTCCATGAGATACACATGCATGCCAAATATCAAGTTGCTCTCTTCAATATTGCAAAAGTTATGACCAAGGTTAAAGTTTTGGGACAGACACACACATACAACGACAGACAGACAAGCAAAATACAATATACCATATATTTGAAAGCATCTGGCTCTGTTAATACTAGGATTAGGAAGGCGCTCAGAGTTTATAGTAAACTCGACAACTTTTTTGTCCAATTCCACAGCGACACTAAGTTGCATGTTGATGTTCGACATTTTTATTTGACCACTATCACTAAGTTTACGACAAATTTTTACATCATTGACGCATTCTGGTATTTTCGCATCCCGGTGCAGATGCTGCTGCGAGGAACAAAGCACGGAAATCATCAGTAATGCGATGATTGATTGCATCTGGCGGAAAAATAACTTTTCCATTAACATCTTTCGCTGACACAACGAAGCAGACGGACGCCGCCATTCTTTTAACATAAAACAAATCAATATCGGAAAGCGTTAGAACAGTCTATATCGTAAAATACGTAGGCTAAATTAAACTAAATCATTGAACGAATATGTAAGGAGCACAAATTGTTGCTGCGGGCACAAAATAAAAATAAAAATATGTTTATTTCGTTTTAAGATTTTTAGGTGCGGGAAATCCATCGAACACCTAATCAATTTGTTGTGGCCTAATCGATGTTCTATGCAACTTAGACATTAAAAAAGCTAATGGCCCTGATGGTATTAGTCATAAACTATTAAAAGAAACATCTAAATCAATTAGAAAGCCACAATCAATAGTTTTTAACAGATCGATACATGAAAACTTATTTCCATCCTATTGGAAAGAAGCAAACGTTATGCCTCTATTTAAAAAAGTTGAAAAGTTCATTCCTTCGAATTATCGACCTATTTCCCTTATAAGCTGTGTTGGAAAAGTATTCGAAAGGGTTGTTTCCAAATACCTCTTCAACTACCTGCACACAAATCAACTTATATACAAGAATCAGTCAGGTTTTTTTACCAGGTCATTCTACTGTTTAATAACTAATTGACATGCATAACCAATTTTGTAAATCGTTTGATGAAAAACAAACAACCTGTATCGTTTATTGCGATATAAGTAAAGCCTTCGACAGGATTTGGCACAAAGGTCTTATACATGTACATAAACTGAAAGAACTTGGGTTTTTAGGAAATATAATTGCGTGGATATCCAGCTACTTGTCCAATAGATCTCAGAAAGTTTTTATCGGCTCGTCGTTTTCCCGATATTTAAATATCAATGCAGGCGTTCCACGAGGCGCTGTATTAGGGCCTCTTCTTTTTTTTTAAATTTATGTTACTGATATCTCTGAATCACTTGTTAGCATAAGTCGCCTTTTTGCTGACGGCTCTTCACTGTCTGTTTCTTCAAATGAAATGGCTCGTCGAGTTTAATCCCTTGAAAACGGAAGTTATGTTTTTCAGTCTCTTGAAAAGTCAAAACCGTCCAAATTTAACTTTCGACCAAACCCATTTAACCTTTGTAAAAGACCATAAACATCTCGGTATTACGCAAAGTGAAGACGGTTCGTGGCACAAACATATTGACAATATTACAAAATCAGCTTCCCGAATACTTGGATCCATGAGAATGCTAAAATACAAACTTAAACGTGAAACACTCAATCAAATATACGTCTCATATCTAAAACCTTTGTTAGAGTATGCGTCCATTGTCTTGGTCAACTGCGCAAAATACGAAAAAGAACTGTTAGACAAAATTCAATTGGATGCAGCTCGTATTGTAACAGGACTAACAAGATCAACTAAAATTACTCTACTTTTAAAAGAAATTGGGTGGGTTTCTCTCGATGACAGACGGAAAATTCAAAAACTTGTTTTCGTTTATAAACACAATAAAGGTGCCTTACCACAATATTTAAACGATATTTTCCCAGCCACAACAGATAACATTCCTTACATGTTACGTAATCGTGGCGACTATGCAACAATCGCTCGTAGACTTGCGATTTACTCAAATTCAACTATTCCTTCGTCTCTTAAGTTATGGAACGAAGTTGACTTAGATACAAGGTCTTTACCAACGCGTTCTAGTTTTAAAAGTGCAGTAAAGCGGAAGTACAATCCTCCTATAGTTCCTTCGTATTTTCTTGTTGGCGAACGTAAGCAACAAATTCTACATGCTCGGCTAAGAAACCACTGTAGCGACTTAAATTCCGATTTATACTTAAAACACCTACGTGGCCATCCAAAATGCGCTTGTAATAGTCATGTCGAAGACGTGGATCTTTTCTTCTTCAAATGTACTCTTTTCTCCGAGCAACGTATCGTGCTTTTTACCAACACTCGTCAATACCACACTCTTAACGCAAACATACTATTATACGGTATCCCAGAACTAACTGATTAACAAAACAATGTGTTATTTTTGGAAGTTCAACGATATATTAAGACTTCAAACAGGTTCATTTAAATATTTGACTGTAAACACATTTTCAATGTTGTCCGCTTGTTCATCTTATTCAACAGAGTTCAAGAATTTTCGCTGCAGTTTTATGTGCTATATTGTAGATCGTAGAGTCGGGTTGTGTGGATCAATTTATTGTTATTTTGTATTCTTTGTTGTGGAGCATAAATTAATTAATTAATTAGTTTGAAATTTGTTTTTTTCACTTATTTTGTGTGGATATATATATATATATATATATATATATATATATATATATATATATATATATATATATATATATATATATATAGTTCAGTACATTGTTATATTATAACATTCTCTTTAAACTAAGTCTACATTTTTTCTCTAAACAATTTTGAGTGTAAAACAGTGAATGACACTTACTCTTTGTTAATACATTTTCCCAAATGTTTATGTCGTCAGCATAAGTTTATTTATTTACTTACTGAATTGTTAATATTACACTCACTCTATGCACATTGAATGTCCCTATTTACCGAATCTGAAATACTGGAAAGGGTCGTCATCTAATGTTGTTAAAACTTGTGGCCCAACCTTTTTGCTTTTTTCTATACATTCGACAACATCAATTTGTATCATATCTACTCCATGCACAATGCATCATGTGTTTATTTGTATGAATGCATGTACGTAAGAAAATGCAATAAAATATTATTAAAGTTAAAGTATTATAATGTAATATTGCTTTAGAATTATAATGTGTAAATATGTCCGAAACATATTTCCCCCCATTATCAAAACTGTAATTATCAACAGGTTTTAGGAGAAATACAGCTCATTAATATTGGAAATGATTTTTAAATATGTGATACTTTGCAAATATTATTTTTTAGTCACAAATTTATCACACGCAAGACTATGATGCCTATGTTAAAAACAATAGTCTGGTAAACATATTTGTTTGCTCCCAAAGTATGCATGAAAATGTTCTATATGTTATACATATGATATAGAAGATGAGTATCACTGTTTTATAATGTAATATATTAACATGAATCTAAGAATACATTTTTGATAAAAACAAACTAAGTATTCATAGATTAGTACTTTGAAATAAAACGTGTATTTACGTTAAACTGCAAATATGCATTTATAAAACTTTTTATTATTATTTGAAACAACACGGGTAATTTGCAATTGGCGGATGACAACATTGTGTTACATACATCGTGCAGCTCTCATTTTCGCTATCAAATTATATCAATAAGCAAACCGCCATGTTCTTGAATTAATTGGTTACTCTTTGTTGTCCAACAAATGTTAACATGTGTAAATTTAACTTGTACAGCTAAAAAGCGTAGCATGATTTATGATATTTGGGTCGTTACTGTCGCGAATTAGGGGCATTCGCGTGATATGTGATAAATAGACGAGCAAAAGGGAAACAATATGATGAATTGTCGAAATTGTGGAAAGGATGTTAATGTTTTTGATTCATGGTAGGTTACTGTTGAAACATACTTTAATGCAAAACATTTGTTTTAGTCTGGTTAATTGATCGGATGTTTAACAATTGTGATATCGTTTTATATTGAATTGTACGCAGCATCATATGAACAAACTCCTTTTAACTTGAAATTTGATATTCCACTTAAGTCAATTTTACCTGTAGTGACACTGAACGCTAAAGTACGCAACATATATTTTGGGAATTTTCAATCATTTTAATTTGAATAATTATAGTTTTTTATGGATGTAATCTTTATTTGAATTTTCTCGGACATGCACATACACACGTTCCTTTAAAGTTTGATCAAAATGTTTATTTCTAGTTGTATTAAAAAACAACAAAACTAACCAACCCTTAAAGTTGCAAAATCGTACATGTACTTGTACGGGCATGTACTAAACGAAAATTACTATTTTTATGTTTTTCATAAAATCATAAAATTGGAACTATTTTAACATCTTTTCCCGCAGTTGTGATATAGGCCTGTAAAACTCTTGCCTTGTGAATTATTTCTTTGAAAAATATTGTAATACAAATGATTTAGATTGTAAAATATAAGACTTGTTTTGGAATATGCTTATATTGCTTTTAAAGATCTTAAGTGTGTAGTGGTATGCCCCCGACCCTCGCACACCTATTGGCGAGGATAATAATACAGTCTATCGCAGGGGCAAACATGTTTGCGGCATGTTAAAACATCATTTCCGAGCACGGTGTGGTTCTGTTAGCGCTTTTGTGAAAAAAAGCGGTTTGATTAAAAGCGACACAAACCCATCCCTATATAAGTATAACCATTTTTTAAGATTATAATTGTGTATCTGATGTTTCTTTTAACAATCGTATTCAAATATTCTACCTCATATTTATCAATATATAAATTTGTATTTATATTCGTTTATATATTATAAGCTTATTATATTAATATTAAACATATTTAAAATGTTTTTCAGAAAATCAAAGTTCTCATTCAATTAAGTTTTAATAGTATCACATGTAAGTTCTTTCTATGGTAAAAATAATCTTCCTTAATAATAAATATCTTCCTAAGAAAAAAACCCACATCTCCTTGGGAATAAATAAATTTTCATACGCAACGAAAATATCGTGGTACGGCAGGATTCGTTACTTTAGATCCTATGGTACATTAGGCATATGTAAATGCCCTAACTTCATTCGCTATACTGATCTGTACGCATAATGGCCAATGTGCGCATAATGGCCAATTTAATTAAAATAATGGCCAATGTAAAATGTATTTAGTGAAAGCGTCGAGCGGTCAGTGGTACCCTGGGCGTATGAGGATTATTAACGGTATCTATGCGTAAACATCCATTAGCATGTTTTATTTTGCCGAACGTGAGAAATCAAGACAAAAATCTGTAGGCGAGAAAAAATCAATAAACAACAAATAACACTAGTAACGTCCATATTTGTTTTACCACGAATTTGTATAATTATACAATTCCTCATCCCAACACTTATTTCTTAACAGCCCCCGATATATAACCAGACTAATATGTGCGGTGTTTTCTTTGTTCGTTTAAGTAACCAACTGTTTGCATAATTTTTGCGTGTTTCTAAAACAACTTTTCTTTTTTTAAAATAAGTTATGACTTAAAGATAAGTAACGTTTGTTGAAAACATTAACTTTTCAACACACCATTGAATAGAGTACACACGGAGAATATATAGGCTCTAGAAAAGTCTCTTTGAAATTACCATCCAAAAAACGAAAAATAATAATATCAAAATCATCACTTAAAAGGAAATAGGTGTTACAGTCAAGAAATACAACTTCAGTACCAGACGATAGAGAAAAAGTTATAGTAAGTTCTTTTACATAATGCCTGTAAATATAAAGGTCCATATATTGGCTGTGTATTTTCTAGTTTAATATGTCTTTTAATACTATTGTATTCGTATTGTGCTGATGCACTTAAACTATATTTTGTGTACCAGTTGTAAATGGTTAATACCGTTTTTCCGATGTTCAAATATTTTTTTTAAATTTATATCGTCAATATATATATATATATATATATATATATATATATATATATATATATATATATATATATATATATATATATATATATATATATATACTGCATTTTGAATACGTTTAAAAGCTAAAAGTGTTGAACACTTACTTTTTATAGGATTTTTTTAATTTATAATTTTTTTTAAGTATAAAAGAAAATTAAGAGCCGATATTTATCTAAGTCATTATAAATATATTTTTCTAATTTGTAATAAACCTGTTTTTTCCCCATTATTTCGCTTAAACTTAGTACAAAAATATATTATATTTTGACGATCAGATACGTTTACAAACAGAAATTTAATTAATCTTCCGCGACATAAATTTAAAGTTAAATGTAGAATTTTGTTTTTAAAAGTATCACAGTCTTGTTATCAGTGAATTAACAAGGTCGAATTTGAGATAGTAAGTTAACGGATATTGGATATTAGCAATAATATTTCTTCCAAACATGGTGCTAAGATATCAATAAACGAGTAAGCTCAATATCATACTTATAGGATGTTCAAGTGAAATTTGTTTAGGCGATAATGTAATGCTTCGGGAACATTGACTGTCAATAAAATTACCCAAATTCTCAGGTTTCAATAAATGCAACCTTACAATAACGGTTAAACTTAGAACCGTTACTGTTGCATATTACAAGGTAGCAATAAATCAGGATGTTAAAATAAAGTTTAAGTCCGACCATATAGCCGAATGCAAAAAATTAAATGTAATAGTTTATATTACTGACAAGAAATTGCCATCACTTTACTTGATACCTAAATTACATAAAATGCCATATAAAAGTCGTTTTATCGCTAATTCAGTGTCTTGAACCACCAAGCAATTAACAGTGTTTCTTACATCTGCATTGAGTGCTATTTTATATCATATGGCTAAATATTGTAAGTTTATGAAAATAGTAATATTAACCTATTTTGGTCAATACTTCTTCTTAGAAGTAATCGATAAAATTGAAAATAAATAAATAAGGTGTATGTATATATATATATATGGTACACTAGACTATGGAGGGTCTTAAGAACGCTCCCACAGTGGGGATCGAACCCATCTCTCATGGCAGAGATACTCAAAAACTGATATTATATATATATATATATATATATATATATATATATATATATATATATATATATATATATATATATATATATATATATATATATATATATATATATATATATATATATATATATATATATATATATATATATATATATCGTTGGCGTTTGCTTACAAAACTGGTTGCAGGTTTCAAATAAGCAATGTTATGTAAGAAAAATAAAGAGAATAAGCACACCAAAAGTTGTGTGATGTGTATGCCTAATTTCAAGTGTTGGTGCGTTGGTTCACTAACAATACATGTAAAATATTTGATTTTTAGGCTTTGACGTGGCAACAAAAGGTGCATGCTCCTCATGTAAATAATACTTTAAGCCAGGAGCTGAAAATTTTAATTATAATATGTCCGTATATACACTGTGTAATCTTTATTTCTTGTAAAAAGCGAGAGTGAAACAATTGCACTTTTATTAACTTATTTACTAAGATACCTTTCGGTGTGTGGTGACAGATGTGTTGATCATGACGTTTATTTATGTTTGTGTGTTAGTTGCGTTTCTGTGTGTATTTGTTGCTGTGTCGCACTGTTCGGCAACTAAGCTCATGTTATAAATAAAGGACCATATGCTAAAGCTGGTGCAGCAGATGTTTTTTGTTTACATATGTATTTGTTCACATGCTTCATGTTATTTATGCACCTTGCATGATTTCACACGTTTAAATACGAATGTTGTGTGTAATATATTGTGGAATATTTATAAATAATATATATAAGATGCAAACGCTATACGATGTTGTGCATTTATTCTTGCGTTTATCGTATGATAATATCAATTAAATATGTTGTTTAATTTGCCTGAAAATTAATAAATTACTTTAATGTACTGTATATACTTAAACAATCTTCTAAAATTCGTTATGTAGACATATCCTATTAGCTGCTTGTGTCATATACATTTACAGAAGAATACATTACCATGACTTCTATAGGATATTTCATTTATACAATTAAATCTGGTTAACTCGATTATTTCACATGAATGGGATTTTGAGTGCAACAAGACGACAGAACCCGTTTTGCAGTACATTGCGATTCAGTAAACACATATTGCTACACGTATTAAATACAATAAATACGTTTCACAAATTCACAAAAATCAATATAATATAACACTGATTGTTTACATCCTGAACACGTATTGCTTGTTTTATTTAGTAGCAAATATATTTAACGCACAAAACAGTTATTTAATATTTACATGCTTTTACATACTAAAGTATTTCTTCTTTCTTTCGATGGTCTGAAAAAGGTGCTTCTTGGTGATGATTTCTGAAATCTTGCTAACAAGAAAAGATTGTGCGTATACGTTGACTGATTTTGTTACACCGTGCGATAAGAAGATTTATTACATACCTGTTAAATTCTTTTTACAAAACACAGGTTGTATCAATCGTTGAAATAAAAAATCCCGTATTACGCTACTCGCTGTTTCCAATACCGTATTACCATACTAGCCGGACTACTTCAACCCATATAACGACGTCACATTACGCGCACCGAAAATATAAATATTTTATATTACGAAATATATTACGTAGTACATCGCGTGACGTCATTTCTGTGACGAAACACAATAGTTTTATCTAAAGTCTTGTGGTGTTTTTAACAGGAAACTATTTGTGTAAAACATAGAACGAATTTTGGAGTGTGTGTTTATAATGCATAAATGTATATTTCGATAGGAATACAATAAAATAGTGTGGTTTAAACTCAATTTCGATAAAGACATGGAATATAGAAGAGGAAGTGCATATCGTTTCAACGCTTGTGTTATAAACATCGGAATAAAATTTAAAGTTGTCAACTTAATTGTCATAAACATTGGATTAATGATGGCATCAAGGTAAGCGTTTCGGAAACCTGTGTTTTCCCAGTTCGAATGCTTACACGTTAACATACATAAACTGTATTCATACGCGTCTTAAATAAACTATGACGTACCGAACTTTAAGTCATTGTTTTGTCAGTTTGTTAAAGTAAAAAATAGAATTGTGAACTGTTTTCGTTAGTTGTTGTATATAATGAAAAGAATATTACGCTTGTCAATTGTTCCAAGAGTTTGTATCACTCTTGTGGCTTGTGCTAATTTGCATCACACTCGAGGCTCCGCCTCTCGTGTGAAACGTCATCACACAAGCCACTCGAGTGATACAAACTCTTGGAACATTTGACTAGCGTAATATTACGTATGTATTTATTTTGCCATGTTTTTAACCATTGAGTAATTAAAAACGTATTACCGTTATCGAATTATAACTTCCTGTTATTGCTTTGCAAATTTAATCACGATGCTATTATATAAATGTTTCCAGAAAAGCAAAGTTACGCAAGATATAGATAAAAATATAATTGTATGTGTTAACGCTAATGAATATTGTTTTCTTGTTCAAGGTCGTTCTCCTTCAACAACAACATAAATCTGTCAACTACTTAAACGGGTAGACATATATAAACTTTCCGACAAAGAACAGACGTGTTTATTTTATTTTGTCTGTTAGCATATCAATGCTTAAATACAAATGATATGATGCTTGTATTTTTTTTTAAAGACTCAAGAAAGGTTCGAAATGTAAAAATTCTTGTAACATTTTCAAACAAATGAAATTAAAGAAAAATCTAAATCAGTGAGCAAAATAAATATAATGCCGTAAACGACATACTTGAAATACAGTAAGTTAATGAATGCATAGCATCTAAAATTGATGAAATTATAAAGCGTAACACACGCTTAACGATTGAATTATTTGAATGTTTCTGCTGTTTTGTTTAAAGTCAGATAAAGCACACGCGGAACACTGATATAAAGTAAATGAAACATACGTCTACATTACAGTACAGGCAACCTAGTTTGTTAACTGATTGCATTGAACAGAACACAGGTGAACCCTTACGGAGAACCTTTTTATTTCTTATCATATTCTTGTTAGTTCAATGAAACTAAAACGTATATATGTTTGAATCTAGCAATACAATTAATTTGTTTATCGACACAAAATGTCTGAATTGGCTTAAACTATAAACAAGTCCCTTGAAGTGTATTGTTTTAGGCAATCAGCATGCGCGTCCGGTAAACAGAATGTTTTTATGCAAAGCGGATATTATACAATGATTCGATAACATTATTGATTAGAATATTCCCTTATAAGTTTTATGAGTGGTAAGTGACGGCATAAAAATATCATAGATAGAAAAGTCTGTAAAATTCGAGAACTCTCAATGATTAAGTGGAGATGTGGCGCTGTAATAAATTGCGCGCATTTATTAAAACTGGTTTCCGCGATTCAGACACTTTCCTAAACTGTTGATACATAACAGCAAAAAATGCAGCGAAATGAAAATTGAAGATCGTTACTTTTGCAGTTTGTCATCTTACCACGATAGCAATAACGGGGATGTTAAGCAAAGCTTATTTGAATGCATGGAACGTATATATTTATTTGCTTTATTGTTCTGTTCCTCCGACATAAATAGCTTCAACTGCTTGAAAAATGCTTGGTGGATTCCGTTTTAAGAGCACACCTGAACATATTATTAATTTATAGTCGAAGGAGAAACGTCAAAAACAACGTGCGGAGGATGTTACATCGTCGAAAATCACAGCTTGAACGCAGATGCATCGATGTATAAACAAAGTGAAACCGATTATATATTTTGGGAACGCCACGTATACGCGGAGAAACCAGATGAAAAGATCACGAACCGCGATGATTGACGGTTGTTTTTAAGAAAACAAAAACTCAAAAATAATTGGCGTTTTGACAACGAATATTATCGCTTTTAAATAGTGGAACATTTTAGTCACACTGAGAACGCCATCCACTAAAATTGTATAAAGCTGAACCATATCAGAGCTTTGCGCAATTGTAATCAATCATGATACAGCATTCTTAGAATATATAAAGGCTTTCAATCTTAATCTCTCAGAGCTTTGATTTCTCAAAACTGGGAGTCTTGTGTTCGATCCTCAACTTATTGACATATCTTGGGACATGTTTTGTCAGAGCATCAGTATTGAAACATTTATAAAAATATGAACAACTTTTGTGGTTGTGCGTATCTCAGTTTTTTTGTCAGGATAAAGTGTAAGTAAGTTGTAAGTTGCAAGTAATGAATACAGTAGACTCTCTGTAAACCGGACGGTCTCGGGACCGGCCTGATCGTCCGGTTTTCAGAGAGTTCCGGTTTACCAAGAGTTTTCATATTGCCGAAATATACATGTTATGCATTGTGTACAGAATCACATACAAATAAAACAAACTATATACATTTACATGTACCATGTGATTACTGTACGCAGGTACTGATGATGTTAATTGCATTCTTTAAAAAAATGTGTTTTTAATCGATTAAAAGCAAAAAAAAATCCATACCGACTTGTTTTGATTAATCCCAAAGTAAGCGTGGTGCTTTATACATGTACGTACGTGGCATTTGTCATATATGCGAGTGACGACACATATAATATTGTTGTAGATACACGATTTATTATTCAATACATACATGTACCACAGTTCATAAAACATACACACAAGCAAAAAACAGCGTCATAATTATTTTTTTAGATATTCATAATCTCAAAATCTCCTGGTAGACGTTCTTTTTTTCTTCAATATGTCGCCGACCGTTGACTTCCCGATCTTGAAGCGCTAGCCGAGTGCCTTCAGAGATGGTTTTGGTTGAGCAGTTGATTCCGTGATGAGGTTTATCTTATCCTCTAACGTAAAATACCCGAGAAGATCACAAGAAAGTGATCGTCGCAACGGCATGCATTATTTTTTTAATGAAATTGTTTATCATAGGCGATAATAAATAATTAATAAAACGATCGAGTCAATCACTGTTTGGTGTTACCGCACGTCTATTATAGACATTCACAGTTTGTTTTACATTACTTAATCGGACTCCCATAGCGCGGTAACGACTTGACACCTTAATGGTATATTTAATCCGATTATCGCTAATTGCGCGAGCAAAATGTGTGACACCGCACTCGCTGTGCTGACTAGGTATTGTTATTTTCACGCCTCGGGCATCTTGAGAATTTAGACCGTCCGGTATACTCAATGTATTTTACGTTGAAAATGACCAAATTTACGGAGATACCCGTCCGGTTTCCGGTTTTCAGAGAGTTCGGTTTATTCAACATTTTTTAACAAAGAAATAGAAGGAGAAAATACGGGACTGGCCCGACCGTCCGGAATCGGGAGACTTCCGGTATTTAAAGAGTCCGGTATTGGCAGAGTCTACTGTAGTAAAATAAAATGTATGACAAGTAACCTATATCCCTCAGCACTGCAATCAGCTCCAAAGAGACCAATGCACTTCCACATTCTAGTGATTTTGTGTAGTCCGGTTTTGTGCTAAAAGCTCCAACTAACAAACATCAATTTGGTTATTCTACAAAAAATCTCTATATATTTATATATATATATATATATATAATGTTCAAGTGTGAAACATTAGCACTTATTCTTACCGCCGTATGTCTATAACAGTTATGCACTGCTCTACCTGCCAGTTGTTGCATGAAGGCGAAGCAAATTGGTGTGGTGTAACCTTTTCTTACCGCTTGTTTATTTAGTCATTTTCAAAACATCCATTCTGAATGACTAGTTTGATAAGTTTCTTTGTGCTTCTACGTTGTTCACACAAAAGCACAAATAAATTGATGTATTAATGGTTTGTTTAATGAATGAATCACGAAAATATAGCCTAATGTTACATTATTGTAACATTTACAAGAAAAACTTTGAGCAGTTCGTATGCAATCATAAAAGCTCAAAACACTCAAAAACAACTACATTAGTATCATGACAAAACAACCAACAATACGGACAATCAACTATAACGACTTACAAAAAGCAAGGTTAAACCATAATCGACTGCACGCGCAAGAACAACAATTATGATCGGAGGACTAAATATTTAACAAAAGTATTATACTGTTCCTAAGCAACAAAGAAGCAAACAGACCGAAGCTTAAATTGTAATTTTAACGTCACACTATTTAAAGATAAAAATGAGTCATGTATGTCACCATGTGACTTAAATGAAAGGACAAAAACACGGATATTAATGCTTACAAAGTATTCTGTCCCTCTTTTGAAATAAAAACAACGAAATACGACTCTTTACATGCTATAACCATACACATGAATACAATTTGACTTGTACAATTATCATAGTGTTCTTAAAGAAAAGCAATACACATCAATCAAGCTCAGAAGAGTAATTATATCGATCAGAGCTATCAAATAAGTAGCTTATGGATCCTACAATAGAGTTCAGCAGAACAAAATACTGTAACTTACTTAGTATAATAATACGCAATACATATACATCATTTAAAGGTAGAGTATACGATTTTTTTATGTGTTAAATTGTAATATATTGATAAATATATGTTACAATAACACACAATAGGCAAAAAAAATTATACATTGAAGGCGAATTTCATGAAATAAAGCAAAGACAAATTAGCGCCCCGAGCCGATTCTAACGAAGATATTTCGTACATATATTCCTACAATAACCGAAGCATTCGTCTTTTTATTAGGATCGGCGTAAGTTTTCGTGTATCGTATGAATAGATATCGTTGCAGGAAATTAAAATTACCGTAAAACAAAATGGTGTCTGTGTGTGGTATGAACGCATCGGCACTAAAACTAAATTTAGATTCACATCGTACATGCATGATATACATGCTGGCGAATTCGACTGTACAGACATTTTCGATTTCAGAATTAAGGGGTGTTGCTGCAGATTTGCTGATTTTTTCCATCAAATAGATTTTGTCCAAATTATTTATTTAAGATATATATACAAATACTATATGAAAAATGAAATAAAAACATAGGGTCACCGGCCTTGTTTTGATTTTATTCACCATTATATAACGTGCAATTTTTCAATAAAACTGAAAAATCTCTAATTGCGTAAATTGATTAATTAATAACATATGAAATTGGCAACATGTAGATATTATATAAGCTAAGATACATCATATACCATTTATTTAAACCACACACTACCAATAAAATAGAGTACACAAGTTAAATTTTAAGAAATTTATTTTTTATAATTTTTATGTCACCCCAAAAAACGTCATTTTTTTACTATTGTAACCACATAAATATAATTTTAAATTGTTCTGCCGAATAGAATTATGCGAAACTGCTCAAATATGTTCATCTACGTATTGTCATTATTAAACACAAATAAAAAAATGGGGTCACCGCACTTTTAACAGAGATTTTTTGTTTTAACTATCCCTATTGTCTACGTCAAATTCATAAAATACAGTAAAAAGGCAAAACCCAAGTAGCGGTACATAGATTGTTAGAAATGTGCAGAACCAATAGAAATTGTTTACAATCTTAACTGGGATCACACCAGCTTATTAAAAAACATTAATACAAAAGAATATTTAATCTCAAACATAATACCATACAGTATCAAACTCGACCTGAATCATTAAAGCTTACATGTACTTGTTCACAAAGTTAACCCCACCTGGTATCGAACCACTGACAATTGTATTGTGAACCAACTTGGTCATTTCTGGTGATACTGATAACAAAAATCTTGAGTTGTGATAATAGCATCACCGGTGTTGCTATAAATATATCCTCGGTTAAATACATTGCCGCAAAACCCCTTAAATATCTGGCTTATTTCGCATTTTTCGACACATGTTCTTCTTAACTTTTATTTTAATTTATATAGAAATACATGTATAATCAGTTTTTTAAACATGTTATATAAATTCATAAATATTCGTATAATCTCCCTTTAATTGATTGCTAACTCGTTGTTTTCAAACAAAGTGTACACGTACAAAAGATTCAACAAGTTTTGCTAAAAAGCATACCATGAATTATGACAATGGTTACGCATTAGGTGCATTCTCATTATAAGTGATCAATTGACGAGCACAACGGCGACTGACGTTAAACAATAAGATAAATTGTTCAATTTGTTGAAGGGATGTTGGTGTGTTTTGGATTCATGTTAGGTTACTATTGATACATTATAAAGAAGTGAAACTCCAGCTGCTGGAGTAGTATTGAATTATTATTAAAAACAATTAGTAGGTCCTTCAAGTGACCGATTGCCCAAACAGTACAAAACAGCACAATACAGCACAATACAAAACAACAAAAACACAAACAAGAATAAAGCTGTGGTCACCGCTTTGGAACGGTCAATGCAAAGCATTGGGGGTTGAAACCGGTTTTGGAGCGCTCAACCTCACACTTGGCCCAGCAATATTCATAATACATTTAAGTGTAAATAAAATTTAACCTCATAGGATTGTAACTCAAATTAAACAATAATAAAAGGGAATTAAAACGCATTCAATTCGCGTACCATTTTATTACTCAATGATATTGAAGATACCAGAGCAACAGAGTTACAACTTTTTGAGGAACGATGGAATGAAACTATGAACAAGTGTCAACTATATTCTTTCTTTATAGAAAAAGATTAAAAAATATAGCATCATAAAGTTTATATTTCAGATCATCATCGCACAATTACAGGAAGAAGCAGCAATAATGGGTGTAAAAGTTTCATATTACATTGCTTGGTTGTTTATGTATTGCTAAAAAATAAAACAAACAAGAAACGCCTGTCACAGAGAAAATAAAAATAAAATTATAAACCCAATGACATATGCATGAAGATTACAACTGGGAAAGTTGGTCGTATGACGTCACAAAAATCAATGTACCCAGGAACAGAGAAAGAGTTATGACGTAATTGACAAGCGAAGACACAATGACGTGAACAAAATCTAGGGGCTGTAATGCAAAGTAAAAATATTAATGGGGCGGTACTGCAAAATTGAACTTCTAATAAAACACGTTTAGGTGATTAAATATTAGGAATCAAATGTATAACAATGGTAATTCCATTAAAGCGACATTATTGGAATCAAACAGTATATAGGTGTACATGCCTTATATCATATTATCATTTAGCCTTGTAAAATTGATCGGATGGTAAATAATTGTAATTCTACGTCTTAATATAGAATTGTACATAGCCTAATAGGTACAAACTTCTACTTATTTAAAATAAGATATTCCACTTAAGCCAATGTATAATATGTGAAACAGAATGCCTTAGTATGCAACATATATATATTAGGAATGTAAGCATATAAAGCATTGAAAAGTAAAGAAGTTTTAGGGATAGAATCTTTTTCTTTTCTAAATATACATTCCTTTATACGTGGCCATGTAAATACAAATGGGCCTACATAATAGATATTTGTTTTGATCAAAATGGTCAATATTCATTGTAAAATAAACAAAAACCATACAACTCTTAAAGCAGCAAAATCGTACATGTACTTGCACTGCCCTGTACGAAATGTTTTTTTTTAAATGTTTTGCATACTAGTACAGAATTGGAAATATTAATGAATATTTTAAAGTGGTTGTGACATGGACCTTTTAGAAATCTTGCCTAATGAATTATTTCAAGAAAACAATTGTAAAAAATATTAATATTGTACATTTTATTTATTTGAATACGCATATATTTCTCGTAAAATATGTACAGTGTGTAGAGGGATGCCCTCGACTCTCATTCACATGTTGCCGAAGAAAATAATTTCAGTATATCGCAAGGAAAAAATACATTTACGGCTTGTTAAAAATGATTTCCGATCCAAGAGTGATTCTGTAGGCGATTTCTGTGAAAAAGGCGGTATAAATAAACGCGACTCAAACTCATCACTATATGATCATATAACCATTTCATTTAAAAGATGATTATTTATCTGATTTTTTATTACATTAGTATCTAAATATTCTACCTTATTCTAACTCATTCTTCGTATATATAATATTATATACATCTTCTTGAGAAAAAACAACAGCATCGTCCTTAGGAATAAATAAATCTTTATACGCATTGAAAATATCTTTCTTAAGCAGAATTCGTCACTTTACAACAATATGGTAAATTAGGCAATCTTCTAACATCCTTCGCTCGGCTGATCTGTGCGTATAATGACCAATGGAATTAGAATAATAGTCAATGTCAAATGTAATTATTGAAGGCGTCGATCGGTCAGTTGTACCATGGGAGAATAAAGATTACTAATGCGTAAACATCCATTTGCATGATTTATTTTGCCGAACTTGAGAAATCAAGACAGAAGTATGTTGGCGAGGAAAATACAAGACACTACAAATTATGCTAGTGACGCACATACTTGTCTTACCATGAATCAGTATAATTATACAATTCATCACCCCAATATTTATTATTATTTAGTTTATGTCTATTTATGTCTATTAATTCAATTGTATTAGTATTGTGCTGATGAAGTTTGACTATATTTTGTGTATCAGTTGTTAGCGTTTGTTCGATTGCGTTGTCCAATAGTCCAATACAAACAAATGAACTCTGCTTTTGGCAGGTCGTCAACATATCTAATTAATTGCGAATAAGTTCGAAATCCCTTGCATAGCCATATTACAAATATTCTGCTATAAGCGTTGCACAATAATTTCTTATAGGAATTATATATATATATAGAATTATCTAGATCTATATCTGCTCTTAATTAAATTTAAGACTTTAAACTAAATATATATATATATATATATATATATATATATATATATATATATATATATATATATATATATATATATACAGTTCTAGATAATTCTAAATATAGTATACTTTTCTAATATGTAATACACTTGTTTACTTTGAATTATTTTCAACAGGGACTACTTAGTACAAAACTATGTTAAATGTTGATGTTCAGATTTGTTTACAAACACAAATTTAAAACATAAAATAACGCGACATTAATATTGTCTTAGTTACATGTAGATTCACGTTTTTGAACGTTTCACAGTCTGAAAATAAGCGAATTAACAAGTGCTAATTTTAGATAGTTTGCTAACGGATATTGGATATTAAAATACTATTTCTGTAACACATGGTGCTGTCATATTGAAACACGATGCTATAATGTAAATGTTTTTTTTCCAAAACGCAGAGCTACGCCAGATATTAATTAAACATATTTATATTTGTTAAAGATATTGCATTTTTATTTTCTTGTTCAATGCCGTTTTCCTTCACCAACAACACGAAGAACACAGAAAACAAACGTTCATATTTAATGTTGTCTTTAAGAATAAAAATTGTTAATTAAAAGTGAAATGATACTTGTAAAATCGTATTTCATTCAAGGATCTTTGAGTCAAAGTTCAAGCTTCTTGTCACATTTTCAAACAAATAAAATAAAAGAACAGCCGATATAAATCAGCCGATGAAATAATAATACTGCCGTAGACGCATACTGGAAATACAGTTTTATTTATGAATGCATATCATTTGTAATTTATAAAATTATAAAGCGTCACAAACATGTAGCATGCGTCAACATAACAGTACAGACTGCCTAGTAGGTAAACGCCGGTTTTAGCCCTTATTGAGAACCTTTTTATTTCTTCAATAATATTCTTGTTATTTAAATGGAACTTAACCGTTCATACATTTAACCCCAGCAAAAACATGTGTGAACTGACACAAAATACCTTAATCTATGAACAAGTCCCTTGAATAACTATTTTTTCACGCAATCGATGTGCGCGTCCTGTCAAAACAATGCTTTTTGCAAAGCGGGCATTATAAAAGGAAACAATTCCAGCATAGATTTGCATTTTTCATTTTATTTGCTACTAATTGCTCATACAATGCTTAACGGTAATAAAAGAAATTAAATATGGAAAATGTTGATCTTTGACCTTTTATGAATGGCAACTGATGGCCAAAAATGTCATAGAAACGTCTCAGTCCACCAGTACGACCAATACGTGTTTCCGCTACTGAAACTTTCAAGTTCAGGTTACGTGGTTTTTCCCCATTCAATCATATTCGTAAAAATACTTTATATTTGATGCAAACTATGTCGTAAACAGATTTGGAAGTTATCTGGCATTGTGTACCTTTATTATAGTGGCAAATAACTCGCATATAATTCGCATTTAAATGGTCATCATTAATACAATCAACTTGTTAGATATAATATAATAAATATATTATTTATTGGTATGTTTTGTTTAGCTATTTTACTATAAACTGAATGGTAATCGCTTTCGAGATGAATGTTGCAGACTAAGACCAAATTATCTGGCCCATTAATATTCTGAGCTGGCGGACTACCAATATATAGAAGCAATATTCCAACTCCAAAATTCTGGCCCTCTTAGTCGGGGAGTTGCAAGCATTTAAGGCGTTTTGCAGACCAGTTTGTCGGCTATAATTATGTCGGCAACGTGAACAGTCCTAATTTCGCGACACTATAAAGATAGGCTTAATAAGAAACTGTCCTTTGAATTGACTGATATAATACATGTATTAATTCTGGTTTAAGAATTCGTTATCTTCCTACAACTGTTTTCCATTACAACGAAAGACAATAAGGAAGGAAATATTTAGAACGTTAATGTATCTACTTCGTCATCTTAATACAATAGCGATCGGGGAGATGTCAAATAAAGCTTATTTGAACGCATGGTACCTATTTATTTATTTGCTTTATTGTTCTGCTCCTGAACATTAATAGCTTCAACTGCTTGTAAAATGCTCTGCTCTGTGGGTTCCGTTTATAGAGCACAGCTGAAGATACTATTAGTTAAGAGTCTAAGGGGGAAACGTCAAAGACGTGCGAAGGCAGTGACGTCGCCGAGATCGCCGCTTGAACGTAGAGGCATCGATGTATAAACAAAGTGAAAACGCCACGTATACGCGGAGAAAACATATGGAAAGATCATGAATTTGAAAGGCGATTACATAAATTCGATCGTTTACGTTTTACTAATATTAAAGATAAAATCACACCGAGACGCTAAATTTTGATAATGAATCAGAAGAAGTACATAATTAAAAAAAAAATGTTAATTGAATGTAAAGTGGCAGCATCATTCGGAAATCCGGAACGTATGATAGGCATTCAATGGTGCCGTAAACCTGTAAATCGTTAACTCAAAAATAAATGCTCCACGCCTTCCATTTGTTTAAAAAATACAAACAATCATACATAATAAATGCGTTTATTTGCCTCAAAACTAAATGCAATTTTAACTTGATTATTTGTCTTTAATGTTACATAATTTCGTTCATCAGAATAAATTATTGCGTTTTATCTGGATAAACACGCACATGCCATCACGTTGACTCTAATAAACACCCATTAAGGTCATGTAAGGCCCCTTGGGGCGTTTATGCGGGAAGATACTCTGCGGCAACTGGTAAGGTCTCTGCTACACTCATTCAGGCATGCTAATATGTGGATAATAAGGTCAGTGATCAAGATGGGACTTAATTCCGGACATGACATGTATACGAGATCGAAGTTCAAATAAGATTTAAGTTAAACAGTTCGCATTTCCTTGTTTCCCATTATATGGTTTCCATTGTAAAACTCGGTCGCGATATTGTTAGAAAAATTATTCTGAACATATTGCTTGATGATTTGAATTAAAATTCGACCTATGAAGTGTTAATAAGGTTGCACTATAGCCATATAAGGAAATCCGCCATATTTCATACCACACAGGAACTATTGTCAAAACCAGCAGTGATATCAATAAAACAAATATTCTTACCAAATATTTTTAAGATTTTACTAGGCATGTGATTTCTATTACATTAACAAGATTATAATTTAATTTGACCTAGTGACCTAGTGTTTGAACTCACAAGATGCAGTTAACGTATCAGCCGAGTAATTATTTGAATACACGTTCTGACCATGTTTCATGAAGATTGGATAATAAAATAAGGCCTCTAGAGTCTTCAGAGGGTCCACGTTAACTGACGATGTTTAGACGTTGGGTCCATCTCTATTTTAAGATGGATCCATGATAGTTCTTATTTTATAAGAGAGGTTTAATAAATCAAACATAAACACTAACACTTAACAATTTTGAATAGTGGATTGTTGTTAATGTTCTTCCTTAAGAGACAGTTGATAACCAGAGAACAATTTTGATATGATATCCTAATTGATTAACGAATTAGCTGTTTCTGTAGGCCTGCGTGTCGTCATACAAAACATGGGACAGTTACAGTATGTTGTATTCCAGGTTGGTGACATTGCATTTCTGAATCGTGATTCCATTGGTGTATGTAGTTGATTCTAATAAATGATGTCAATATCCCATAAAACTGTAATGAAATAATGTTACCCGGTTCTGATGTTTATTTTTCAAGAACACTTTCAAAGGGACTATCAAAATGGCGCTGATGTAATCAAATGTAATATATTTAGCTTAAATGTTTGACAAATATTGATGACTGCAGTTAAAAATTGCGATGGGTCCATTTACGTAAATACATGTGTTGCTTTTCCATTATTAAATGGTTGTGTCACTTTTACAGCTAGAAACAAACTTGTATACATCAATAACCTAAAGCATTTCTGCACTAACACGTTGCTCACAAGGTCAGTTCACTGGTACATAGATAGTAGTGCTGCACCGAATCCAAAATTTCAATCGGATCCGAATTCGAATCCAAAGGCTCGGATATCGAATATCAGTTCGAATCCTAATTTGAAAGTTAAAATACGCAAAATAAATTATAATTTATATTGTTATAGCCAAAATTATGTTTTGAAACACCAGAACGCATATATGTCTTATGAGAAAAGTAATTAACTTTTATTATTATTATAAACTTTACCTCAACTAATATTTATACTACTTTAGCAGCATTGGTAGATGCAGCTGCAGCCGCAACAGCAGTAGTGGAAGCAGAAATAACGACATCAAAAACAAAAACAAATACTAAGTAGATGACAAAATTGACTTACGTTGTTCGAAAAAAAAATTATACCCGGGTCCAGATTCCGCAAATTTCTCAAAATCGCACATCAACGAAATAGTGTTAGCATTTTTGCGACAAACATTAATAATAATGGCTCATATTAAACACATCTATGTCAGTCAAATATAATATGAATAACGCTGTATTTTAACAATCAAAAAACGCATCACACGCAATCTGCAATAAGTATCAATAAAATACTTCGTAAGCCAGAATTAGTATGCTGATAAAACCCGAAATGCTTCCACACCGAGGATTTTAATTGTTTGTGTGCATCGCGATTTTTCTTCTGCGCCATTTTGCACCATCGAAAACGAAAGTAGACTGTGTAGTACCATGTTTTTGTCGAAAAAGTAGCGATAATTGTGACAAACTACATACCAGTCAGCCTTTCAAACAGAAAGAAATAATTTAACGAAACGTATTAGGATGAAAGAAACAATTAACGCAAACGAAAGGTTAAACTCAAATAAGATCCGGATTCGAAACTGATTTTACCAATCACTGTTAGATCCGCGAATCCTCGTTTGGATCCGCAAATCTCGGATATTTCGGATATTCGGTGCAGCCCTAATAGATAGGCGTCTCTTGATATATAACTTCAAAACAAAGTGTAATCATTTATATTTTCTTATAAAAATATAAAATATAGTGGACTTGCATGAGGCAGTATAAGGAGAAGTGGTTTGAAATACGTTTAAAAAAAGTAATTACAACACAAATTAAATGAAATAATTATTTATATATCGGCCTTCTTCTATGTAAATAGTTCTTTAAATATTATTGAAGAGAACTTAATATTGAAGCGTATGTCAACAGCTCCGAGCATCTGTTTCCAATTTATCAAATATTATATTTTGGAAGCCAATTAATGTGCAATTAAGGATTTGTCAGCTATTATTCAGATTAAAAGAGTTAACAATGTTTTATATGTTCAATGTTGTCATATTTAAGTCTTAAGAGCAGTATAACTATTCGTTGTTATGAAGATGCAACATATTTATATTCTTTCTTACACCAAGTGTATTTGGCGATTTTTTAAACAAAGCGCAAACTTCGTAGAATTATATCTTTAGGAAAGGTTTAAGGAAAGACAGAGACATGACAAGTATCATTTTCCCAAAACCCGCAAAGACATTGTGACCCCGCTCGTTATTTTAGCTTAGTGTTCGAAATGCTCCTGTAAGCTAGCGTCAATTTCATTGACAACTTATATTTCTTATTTCACTATTTAAACTATCCTTCCATTGAACGACACCATATTACGAAGAATGCATTATTAATTAAATAGAAGAAGTTGAAGTGTTTATTTGCCGCAAACGTAAATACAAATACATGTTAAACGTGAATATTTGACTTAAATGATTGCATAATAAGCTACACAGTACCAATAATTGTGTATTTTATGCTGGTATACATAAATAATGCCATTATTTTGACTCGAATAAACACCCATTACGAACGTGTAAAGCCCATGGGACGTTCATTAGGTGAGTCACTCTGCGGTAACTGGTGAGATTCTCTACTTTAAGCATTCAGACATGTTAATATGTTGATAATTAGGTCATTGACAGAGGCTGGACTGAATTTCAGACATTTCTTGTATTCCGGATTAAAGTTCAAATGAGATTCAAATTAAAAAATATCTCGTTTCCTTGGTGTCCCCAATTAGATTTCTGGAAAAAAATAATGTTTTATGTGAAGTATTGGGAATTTTGAATACAAGTTTTGATGTAGCAGTAGAATTGAGGGTTAGTTTTCAACACCGCTTAATCCTCATCATTATTACCTCACCTTCTGATTGTCATTAGCATTATCATCATCTTATTCGTCAATCGACATCATTATCATCGAATACAAAATCATAGCTTTCATAATTTAAATGTATAAACAGCTCCATGTCTAGTCGAAATTTTTAAAAAGAACTGTTTTAAAACGTTATTTGAAATACAGCACCACTTACAGATGTGTTTACATCCAATAAAGTTTAATTGGGAACCACACAAAGTCACGTTATCCTGCACTCTGTTTATGTATGAACTAATGAAGAGATACTATAAAACCGAAACACTAAGTTTTTATAACAAAACTGAAGTACAATATTAATAAAAACGTAAAATGACTGTAAATTGGCAACCTTTCTGGAATCTTTGAGGGTCAGTCAATGATGTTGTGAACCTGATAAATGAATGAACCATACATTCTAAAAGGAAGAGTTCACAATATTACAGAACGCCCCCCCCCCCCCCCCAAAAAAAAACAAAACACAAAACAACAACAGTGTTAAGTGTAAAACTATACGATTTTAATAATAAATACAAATTATTCATAGGAAAGACGTTTATTTCATAATAAATCTTTTATGAAATGGTACACCAGTCGTATAATAAATACAAATCTATGCTTAATTAATGCATTTATTTGCCACACAACTATTTAATTCAAATACATGTTTAACGTGAATACCTTACCGACATGTGTTGAATAATTCCCTACAAAGTAGAACTAATTGTTTTGTTTTGCTTGCTTACATAAACTATTTCCATAATTTTGATTCTTACAAACACCCATTTAGAAAATGTGATGCCCTTGAGGGCTTTATTAGGGACGAAATTCTACGGTCACTGGTAACATTATCTACTTGAGACATTCAGACATGCTAATCTGTAGATAATAAGGTCAGTGTAAGAAATTGGACTGAATTCCTGACATGCAATGTATACAGGATTGAAGTTCAAATACGATTCAAGGTAAACAGTTATCGTTTAATTGTTCCAATATGATTTTCGAGGAAAAAAATCCTCGATATCAAACTATTAATATGATACAAGTACATGCGATCAAAACAAACAAGAAACATACGCGATTAATGTGATAACATTTTTGTAGATCAGAGAGCCTTTTTCATCCTCGGAAGTACTACCAGTAGTTCGTCTGACATGAACAGAGAACTAATGTAGATTATGTAGATAATCTGGCGATTTTCTTTACTAACGTGAATATTACCCGACAATGCTTATGCGGCATTTATTTGAAATTAATAGCGCGCAATTAAGTGTATCGGTGAGTTTCTCTTTGAAAACAATATAATAACAAACTTTCAAGAGGCAGTACACTACCATGGTTTGTTTGATATACGATCATTAAAGTAAGCTATACAATATGTTATGTCTTAAGTCATGAGTTTACATAACACGGCCGCCGGAAAAACTTTGCGAAACCGAAATTTCGCTTATTGGCGATAAAGTATGCGATGTAAGTTTGATTTTTGATGATTTATTTATAATTTTGAGCTTGAAAATATGTTGTTTTTTTAACTATAACATTTATAAGCAAAGTTGGTCTTCCTGTGGGATTTTTACATTTCCCAATGGGATGTTTGTTTTCCAATGAAATATTTTCACATAGATTTTTTTTCAATAATTTTCGGATGGAAAAAAGTCCCATGGGCTTATTGGCATTTGTTTATTATGCGGGAAAAGCTAATATTTTTAAGTGATTGAACATCCAATTTAAAAAAAAAATCACACCATGTAACTTCCATAAACGATCTGTTTCACAGGTGGTTAACGTGTTGCTATGATATTAATTAGTGAAGGCATCATTTTGAATGATAAATAATCATATTATAACAAAAAATTAACTTTTCTGAAAAAAAATCACTATCAAATATATATATAACAAGGTATGCAACTCAAATCACCCCAAAAAGGGGTGCATCGCTTTGAACAGCCATATCTTCATCAATTGTGCAGCGATTTTCACGATCTTGGTCTTATTCAACGCAGAAATGAATTTCCTTTCTGGATATGTATATGTCTTGCAATATTTTTACAAATGCTGGGTCAACTTTTAAGAAATAACACGATACACAACTCGTATGACCCAGTTGACAATGATCATGCAGTCTTTATGAATGAAATCTCCAGGTGTAAAGACACACCTCCGCATTGGACCAATGAAATCACTCGTATGTTTAAAATGTCAGTTAGTTAAAATGTATGTAAACAAAGGTTTCAAACGGCGCTGGACAGTTAGTCTTGATGCATAATGTAACGACAAGAACGGCAATAATGTTTTTTTTCATACGTTTTGTTGAATTATGGTATCGAGGTACATGAACATTGTAAGGAAGATGCCCTTTACTCCGTGAAGATCCGTGAACATCTGAAACTGCGCGGACGTGGAAATAGTTCCGAACGCTTTATACGACCAAAGCGACTATCAAAATGCCGCAACCACAAAAGGACGACAAAAACACTTAGATCCCAATAACCATCAAGAAACAGACAACCATGAAGTCGACGAAAATTCCGTTGTTACCGACAACTACGAGGACATCCTTTAAGGACGACATCTACACTTCGAAATTAATGGGAGCTTCCGGCACTTACAATTCGACCGAGACGCCCTTTGCAAGACCATCTGTCAGGTACCGGAACTTGCATACTGGCAATGTACGTTTGCTACGAGTTATGACGCTCCAAACTCCCTGAAATTTCATCCGACCAGACCTGCAAAGATCTGTACAGAATCTTCCCCACCAATAGCGAGTCAGACCTTTGCAGCTGTTACAAAACCGACGAAGTAACAACGACGACGACACCGCCGTCAACCGGATGTGACTGTGTGGTGTTGCGTTAGCTGCAAAAAAGGTAATTGCCCGAAATCTCACTCCGCTTGTACTATATACTTAAATGTATGTAGCATTGTGTACGATTTTTAACTAAAACATTTAAGTTTCTTAACCTGCATCTTTCTTGCTTCATATTTTGTACATATAAAACAGATTTTTAAATCACAAATTTATTTTTAATATAAAGTTTTTCAACATGTCTATACGTGACGTGACATTAATATATGCTGCCTCGCAGTGAATCTCACATATTTATAGACAGACAAACTGTTTTACAAACGTACGTTAGTTAACGGAAGCCAATAAAGACAATGTTTTGAATGACAATGACATAATTAGTTGTTGTTATAAATAGTATTTAGTTATTTTTATTTTGCTTTTTGGTTTTGTTATTTGGAGAAATGTTCCACACGAACTGTGAAACTTTAAATTGTTATTGAATTGCTGCAAGTTTAAGATATGACTGTATGACATCAGTTGCATTATGTAACTTCTGTAAATGAGACGAAGGGAAGATTAATCTGCTATTTAAAAAATACACTGCGTACAATGATCAACCCTTGTCATTTCAAGTTCGAAGATACATAAGATAACGATCTGAATTGTATTTGCTAATTTTTCTCCAGTTTATGTTTCATTTGAACTCAAAATAAGAATAAAAGTACATTTGTAACTAAACAATCCATTTAAATTGCGTTCTTCTCTTACGTCTGATCATGGAGGTGTTGTTATAAACTACTGCAATTATTTTCATTCTAATAAACACTCATTTAGAACATATGAGGTCCCTGAGGGCTTTATAAGGGGAGATATTCTACGGTCACTGTTAAGATTCTCTGCTTTAGACCTTTAGGCATGCTAATATGTAGATCATTAGGTCAGTTTAAGATATTGAACTGAATTCCAGACATGACATGTATATAGGATTGAAGTTCAAATAAGATTAAAGGTAAACAGTTCTCGTTGGATTTTTCCATATACGATTTTCAGGAAAAATACTTTTATTAGAAGTATAAGAAATTATATTCATTTCAAAAGAAGAAAAAAGAGCCATGACCTCTGTCGGCCATTTTGTTTACACGGCCCGGATCCATATTTGAACGCAGCCGAGATACCGTTATGAACACATTTTCTGACCAAATTGCATGATGATTAAACCAAAAAGCGCCAAAAAGGGTGTGAATTGGGTTTCGCTAAAAAATGCCATGTTTCTACAACACAATAATTATTTTCCAACTCGTCTGTGATATCAAGAGCATAAATTTGTGTAAATAGAAATAAGTATTTAACAGAAAGCATTTACAATGTATTAGTGACTTATTTTTTATACATAATTATTTTATAACAGTTGAAATAGATTAAAAGTAACTCATTCTGTTCCCCAAAAGCTCTTTTTTATCAAATAAAATATTATGAAAGCAAATTAGTTTGCGGTTTAGGAGTCAGTTTAGACTATTAAAGAATGGTTGGTCTTCAATTTTGTCAAATTTCAGTAGTGAGAGGGCCTAAGCAGTAAATCTATTATGTTATGTGATGAAACCTATTTAAGATCTTTCTCACACATAGTTTGTTTGACACGTTTTAAGACACATCATCGCCATTTATTTATATCTTTGGGAAAGTTTAGCAGCCAAAGACACGTCTAGTATAATTGTCATCGCGCACGCAAAGCGATTGTGGGTCCCGCTCGACATTTTCGGTAAATATTAGCAATGCTCATGGAATCTATTGCTATATTTGAACGTATTCAAATCGTCGTGTAGTCAATTGGTTCATGCTTTAATTTACGATACATTATTACAAATTCGCTATCAAATGCGTACATTGAACACAAAGAAAGAACTGACATTGTTTAAGCGTAGCTCACATTCGACAAATCTGTTTATTAGCATTTACTGTCGGATCGTAAATGTAGATACTCAAGGACTGTATTGTATTTCGTAAACTTCAATGATTTCTTGATTTATACAAACATCTTTCCATTGATTAATTCAGCATCGTACAAGAGAACCGATTGCTTTCAAGAATACAACAAGCTTTTTATTCTGGATATCGGCTTCATCTTTCTCGCTTTAAGTCTGTATAACGCTCAAAATCAACGAAAATTTCTTAAAGAATTTCGTAAAATAAAGTTAACACCCAAATAATCCGTGTTCTTTATAGCTAGAGCCACAATATTAACGCTGGATGTGGTATGATTACATCGATTTTTGTAGATACATAATGCTCGCTTTTATTTATTTGTGACACAATTAATTCCATTTTAATTTCCCGCGAATATATCTATTCATACGACACACGAACACTAAAATGGTACCAATACAAAACAATCATAAAAACGAGCATTTTGTATCTACAAACATCTATTTTACCAGACCACATCTGGCGTTGAAATTTCGGCAATTGCCATAAGGAACAATGAATTTTAACTGTTTAGCTTTATTTTACGAAATATTGTACGAAATTCTCGTTGATTTTGAGTAGTATTGTTACTTTAACTGCCTGTGATATTTCTATTGAGCTATTTGAAGTATCCGTTTATGTTTGTCAACGTCATTGGAAAGAAGACCTCAGGCGTTGATGAGAAGCATTTCAAGCAACATTATATTCCACTAAAATACAGATAGATACATGGAGTTAATAACTTATAGTCGATGATGAGGTTTTTGTGTAGATAATATGCGATTAATGTGTAAAAATTATCTTTCACTTGATTATTGTCTCTTAAAATATAAGAAAACCGTTTGATTCGTATCCGATCTTGAAAGGAAGAATTTCCAATTATTTCTGCAAAAGAAATTTAAGCAAAACTATAACTTTAAAAGAATGAAGCACTTTATGCAATTTACTTTTGCTTACTGCGGGGGATAACAATACATTATTAACACACGATATGCCATATATATTGTGCTCGTAATCTTGAAGACATAGTTTATCTACTCATTATATTTGGTCTTAGTTATTGACGAGTGAATATGGTCATATTTATATTTTTATTTCTTTGCATATTTCACAACAACAGCAAGAGATTTGTGTCAGTAGCTTATACATATGTTTAAAAGACAAACAAAACGTTCAATTACCACATTGCAATTAAAACTTCCAATGAAAATAATCACAATTTTATTTTCAGCATCGAGTAAGAAGGCGTTTTCCATGTTAATTATTATTGTTGGGTTGATTCTTATGATTCTCTTGACCGAGATACTAGGTTCTAAAATGCTTTTGTTAGTGTAGTGTTCAATTAGCGGACGCTATTCAACCGGTGTGTTTTTTAACTTGAATAATGTTTAAAGTAAATGGCATGGAACGCTAAAGGAGATGTTGACAGCAAGAAGCTGTAGGGATAACAAGCAACGCGTATTTCATAAGGCTTTATTAAATGCGTAGCAACCTCCACATGTTATAAATAACCTTCCAATATCGTATGTTGTTATAATTCCATGGTGAGAATTCGATGAACAGATTGACAGGCTTGACGAGCCGTTATTTGAGTGGTGTCGATCCTGATTATTTCTTACATAAAATTAATCTGTTTTTCCGACTATCATGGCGTCCTCCGATTAAAAACAAATAACATATTATCGTTACGTATCTGCACTTTCAGCGGGAATGGATTTGTTGTATTACCCATATTACATGTATTATTGTGAATTACGAAAAGCTGGTCGCATATATAAAAAAGAATAACTAATTGGTTTGTACTTATGTTGTTGTTTTGTGTGACTTGGATTTAAAATATCTCTGGATAAAAATGCATGTTGTCTTGTTAAATGTTTTCTTAAGCTCGGAAACACCTGGCACCCGCAGTTAAGTAAATGGAACACAATACGCTTTAATAGATTGAAATCGCTGCCAGTGCGGTACTTTTATATATTCATATATAAATTCAGTTCGATGTTTGTATTGGTGAGCTACACAAAAATGAGAAATAAGCAATGCTGGAGGTTCAAAGGAACAAACAAGCTAAACGTTCAAAACGTTTCCCCTTGCTAAATAACCTGATATCAAACTATTGATGTGATACTAGTGCATGCGATAAAAACAAACAGATAATAAGATACTAGATGAATGTGATAACATGTTTGTAGTTCAGACAGCCCTTTTAATCCTCGGAAGTACTACCAGTAGTTCGTCTTACTATAGGTGAAACGGAGAACTAATCTAGATTATGCAGATAATCTGACGTTTTTCTTTACTTATATGAATATTACCCGACTATGTTTTTGCGACATTTATTAGAAGTAATAGCGCGCATGTAAATTTCAATGAGTTTCTCTGTAAAAACGATTACCAACTTTCTAGAGACAGTAAAATACCATGTTTTATTCAATATACAATAATTTAAGTAAGTTTTACAATATGTAATGTCTTAAATCATGAGTTAACATAAAACGGCCACCGGAAAACTTTGCGAAACCGAAATTTCGCAAGCGCAATGACCCTTTTTCTTAAAGATTCGCTTATTTGTGATGAAGTATGCGATAAAAGGTTTAGTTTTCATTCATTATTGATTATTTTTGCATAAAAGTGTTTGTTTTTTTCACTATGCTATTTATTAGCAAAGTTGGTTTTCTCATGAGATTTTTAGAACATATTTTTCACATGGACTTTGTTTCCAAATAATTTTCGTATGAAAAAAAAATGGGAATATTGGAATTCGTAAAAATGTGTTTTCTACGCGTATTTAGTATTTAAACGATATTTAAGGACCGTAAACTTGTTTTATGCGGGGAAAAGCGTATAACTTTGAGTGATAAAAATACAATTTTTTAAATCGAAAAACAAATCCCAGCATGTAACTTCCATAAACGATGTATGCTTTATCAAATGATGAACTTTATACGTGATTTTAATGCATTGAATCATGTTTAAAAAATCCCATGGGATCTGTTTTACCCATTCTTTCCAATAGGAATGTTTCCCATTTTCAGTTTATTATGATAATCTATTGATAAAAACTTTGGCGCTGGTAATGGTGACGCAGTAACATCACAGGTTTTGGTTGGTTGGACAAAACTGTCTTTAAATTTGTTATGTTCTTTTCTAGATAACAGCTCGGGTTGCGACGCAAACGGTGCATGTGGTTTAGGCAAGGGTCCCCAAAACAATATCTGACACTGCGCGGACGTTGAAATAACTAGTTCCGGTACGGCCCCGATCGCCTTCTTAGACAAAAGCGAAAACCATAATGCCGATGACCACCAAAAAGCCTACAAAATCACTCAGATCCCAACAACCACCAAGAAACATACAACATTGAAGCCGACGAAAACTCCGTTGTTTCCGACAACCACGATGAGATACCTGAAGGGCGACATCGACACTTCGAATTTCATTGGAGCTTCCTGCACATCCACTTCGACCAAGACGCCCTGTTCAAGGTCATCTGTCAGGTATCGGAAGCTTGCCTATTGGAATGTGCGCCTGCTCCGATTTATATCGCTCCAAACTTACGATACCTTCATCCGATCAAACCTGCAAATATCTGTGCAGACTCTCCCCGCCTATTGCGATTCCGACCTCTGCAGCTGTTACAAATGCGACGAAGTATCGACGACGATCACCACATCACCATCAACCCGATGTGACTGCGTGGTGTTGCGTCAACTGCAAAAGATGCATTACCCGAAATCTCACTCCGCTTGTACTATATACTTAAATTTGAATGTAGCATTGTCTACGATTTTTAACTAAAACATTTAACTTTCGTAACTTGCATGTTCTCTTGTTTTTGAAATACATGTACATATTGTGTACATATTCAAACGATTTTTAAATCACACTTTTTTAATAATTTAAAGTATTTAAAAATGTCTATATGTGAAGTGACATTAATATGTGCTGCCTCGCAGCGAATTTCACTTTAAAAGAGAAACAATATTTTGAAAAATTAATAGACAAACAAACTTATTTGCAAACTTAAATTAGGTAACGGAAGCCGTTAGAGACCGAATGTTTTGAAAGATTATGAGATTATTTTTGCTGAAATAAATAGTATTTATTTATTTTTATTTTGCTTTTTGGTTTTGTTGTTTGGAGAAATGTCCCACACAAACTGTGAAACTTTACAATGTTGATATATTGCTGCAAGTTTAATATATGCATGTATCACAACAGTTGCACTATGTAAGTAATGTTATTGTAAACATAAATGATACCAAAAAATAAGACGAAGGGGAGGTTAATCTGCTTTTATAAAAATTATACTGAGTACAATGATTTCCCATTGTCATCGAAACGA
This sequence comes from Dreissena polymorpha, assembly GCF_020536995.1. NCBI lineage: Eukaryota > Metazoa > Mollusca > Bivalvia > Myida > Dreissenidae > Dreissena > Dreissena polymorpha. The sequence continues at coordinate 74,862,452 of NC_068356.1, forward strand.
GTTCGAAGATTAAAATAATAACGATCTGAATTGTATTTATATAAATATTTTATATATATTTATATATTTAATAATGTTTATCCAGTTTATGTTTCATTTTTACTTTAAGTTGGATTACAAGTACATTTGTAACTATACAATTTGTTTGAATTGCGTTCTTCTCTTAAGTCTGGTCATGGACGTGTTGTTATACTTTTGTCTTAGGAGGTTGATATTGTCTACCAGTGATTAATGTTATGTCTTTAAATTTGCCTTTTTTAATTCCTCAAATCTGTGATATATATAAACACTAAAACCTCGACAAATATTAACATCATGCTGAAACGACATTACAAGTCTGGGCTTTGAAAGAAAATATATTTTACAAAACATACCGTTCACTACTGCTTCACTTTGGTGTAAATCACCGTCTTACGTTCCACACCACATTATCATTATTCAAATCTTTAATCGCATCTAGTTTTGAAACGTATGGAGTCAAGTGCATATCGTGTTTAAGAGCCTCATGCGAACGTCTCTATGGGTCTTAACTCAAACACATGTGACCAATATATAATGATTGGGAACAATATTATTTTTTAAACAAATTAATGCATGTGTTTGCTACTCACATTTACTATTTTATGTATCAGATTTCAGTAAAATAACACAAACCAAGGACCAACCCACTTGTATTTTGTGAGATGTTGCGAAAAGGTTTTGTATTATACATGTAAAGAAGTGAACAAAAATCGTGTCTTAACGATAAATGATCTATATAATAACGTTGTATGTTATTTAAGCCATCAATCATACTGCGATGTCTGAGTTTGTCATCATGATATGGCTAGCTTCCAAAACAATGACTGTTTTTGTATGCATTTATTCAGCTAGTAACATCATCTTCCTGGTTAGTATGCAAGCATAACCGACTATCTTGTCAATTGCAAGCTTCAGGTATACCTGATTCAGTTTATATTAGAATTATCTGCTTCTGATGATCTGATTGTCTACGAGGTCGTATCGGATGTTTCCGTTATCGCTCGTGAAAAGGTATTGACCGACAAACTCTTGCGTCACTATCGTGCGTGAATTCGGTAAGGCTTTTGGTCTGGAGATGCAAAAAATACGCTCAAAATTTCACAACTGAAATGTTCACTTTGTGATTATTATTTATTTATAATTCGTGTATTTCAATGGTGTTTAGCTTTATTTTTGTCATTTTGTTATTTTTGTTTGTAGATTATCTAGACACAAATAAGTAGGGCTAAATTGGTCGTTGTCGGCTCATTAACTGCTTAATAAAAACCCGGGTACCAAAGTACGGACAAAACGCTAAAAGGCATACGGCCATACTCTGGGTCTCTTTTTAGTATACCCGATCTTATTTTAAGTTGCAGCTGACATTACAATGGACAATCGTGGTTGTCTTATTTGGTCGATGTCGGCTCAGGTACTATATAAAAGTACCTCGGGTTTACTGCAACGTACCCCGGACTCGGAAAATAGGCTCAAAGGCACCCGGCCATACATAAGGGTACATTTTAGTATATCATCCGTACCCCGGTAATATTGTAGTATACTTAAGACTGGCCGAGGTATCCGTAGTACTTGAGCCTACAATGACGAAGTGAGTGTTAGTAGGACAATATTAGATGATCTTACTCCTATTTCAGTGATATCATAGGTCGGTTTAAAACTCACGTTTTTCCTGAATCAGCTGGGCTACCATGTCCAAGTGCCCATGCTTATATGTGTAACTGACAACTTCCCTACTTCGACGAACGGTAGGGGGGGGGGACATTTCCAAACACATGGTATGTGGCCATAACCGCGATTCTCGGTTGTGTTGTCCAGCGATCTGCTAACTGAGCTGGCTTGTACAAGAAAACATCACAAATCTTTCGCTTTGTCGATCGTGAGTTTTCGCCCCTCTTAAATCGAGTATCGAAAACTTGATTTGCATATGTTTGTTTTCTTAAACATGCAATAAATATATCATTTTCTCGTACATCATGTGTTAAAGAGAATATAAAAACAAATACTATCGCTATTCCCATTTAGCAACATTAACCTTATTGCGAACTTTGAAATAACGCAATCCGTCTCAGTATAAAGTATAATATACTTACACAGACTATAAGGAAAAACGACACAGGCTAGTACATTACCGAAAAACTGAAACTCAAGCGAAATTATCAGGACGGTAAATTTTGTGATCATCCGAAAGTTTTTGTTACAATCTTAGCCTCTTAATTGATAATTAATAACTAGGACCTAGACTTTTATAACGTTCATCATTCAAATGCATTTCTCTCTCTCTACATAATTATGAGGTTGTTAATTTGCAATCTTTGTTATCACATGCTACTTTAAAAAATGCTCAACTTGTTTAAGTTATGACCTTTTACAACATATAATTTATCAACATAAATAATATATTTTGCTGCCAATCTTGACACGTTTAGCCTTGATGAGAGGTTTCGACTTTGTTTGTCAACCTCGTGCTGAATTGGTTTCGAGTGTAACATATATTTATCTGTTAAATTACGTCTAAAAGACCAAGTGGTGATAATCGATTTTATGATCCAGTTTTATCTACAAGGGTTTGAACTATTCTTTTCTCTCTTCATTTTTACCCGCATAACTTAAAAACATACACTTAAGTATAACATTGCAATGATTTGCAGGTGAAGAATTTCGCTTGTTATGGCTGTGATTAATTTTAAGACATACATGGAAATCATCTCCGAGAGGAGTTTAACGAGTTTGGGGTAAGACTCTGAACCTTAGATCATCAAAGAAACATTAGCGTACACTCACCTAAACTCACAAGATCCATAATGATTGGCTGTTCACTTGACAGTGACTGCAATATTGGCGCCTTTGGCGTAACTTCTAGTTATCGGTCAGGTCACATATTTTCTCCGTGCGATCTTCGTATTCTTTTACTTCATCGGCGTAATTGTCGCCGCAAACATCTCAGCGTCCACCGTTCTAATTCAATTGAACCTGGAATATTACAACGACGTCCTTTAATTTCCGCGTTTCTAAGTAATGAGCAAAAATATTATTATTTACTTTAGTGGCCATAATAAAAACCTTGTGTGCGTATATATATATATATAGGTGTTCGCTCTTCTTTTTAGCTTGATCTGGATTCCATTGATGAACAATGTTTAATTTTAAATATATGTATCTAGACGTGTTATTGGACGTGCAAATGTACGCAATTTAGTCTGTTATATAGGTCGTGTTATATTTACAATTCAACTTATCTCTACAAGAACGGTAACTTGTACTGAGCACCATTTAAACGCTTCACCAGTGACCTCACCATAGTCAGTAGACAACTTACTATTCATCCTGTTTTTGAACTTATAAATACGTGTTCACCGCATGACCCAATTTATGTAGTTCATAATGTTTCCTGAATAATGTGAGCCGTTTACATATTGATCTGAACGAGCATACTGTGTGTCCGGTTACGTGATCTATCAGGTTACCGTTAAGATAAAATCACTGTTCATGATTTTCATGACAGGTCAATATGGGTTTTTATAATTGGTAGCTGTTGCTATTGTTAATGTCAAGATGTAAAGAGATGTAAGCTTACATAAGACATTAAAGGGGCCTTTTGCGCTTTGGTTAATTGACAACATTCACAAGAGTTGTTTCAGATTCGCAAATTTTCGTTAGTTATGATATTTGTCAGGGGGCATGCGTATACGAGAGCTTACCGGGTTTAAGTCACAGGTGGTTAGCGTGTGGCTATGATATTAATTAGTGAAAACATCATTTTGAATGATAGATTATCATATTATAACGAAAAATCAACTTTTCTGTTGTATTGAGGGAATTAAGTATTGGTTCACTTAGAAAGATTTTTTCGTCTGTTCTTACATTGCCTTCTAATCTTAAGTAATGTCAATATATCAAACGCATAACGAATTCATTCCGACCCAAATCATTTATTTTATCATGTATGTAAGTGCTGAATACAATTGAAAATGTATGCAGAGACATCGTACGAAGAAATGACGTAACACAGAGAATGGTTTATTTTCATAAAAAAGTGAGAAACTAGCATCATGAAATATAAGGAAAAAAACGTGTAATTAAGTAGACTCATAGCAATTATATGTCAGACTTGTCTATGTAGAAATAATAAAATAAAAAAAACATACAAAAACACTAAATACATCAGTTGTACATTTTTTATGGTTCGTTTGTTTTATTTGCTGTTTTAGTTGGCTCTGTTGAAGAACTTTGTCTTGCATATTCTATATTTAAACTCATGTGGTCCATGGATGGGGCATGGTATCCCAGTCCTCCGCTAATTTTAAATTCTCATTACATATATACTGCAACGAAAGATGCACTTATTATCACCCTTTAACCTTCACCATCTGAAAAGACAGTAAAAGAATGGTTAAAGAAATCAGAATTTTCATATCAGAATGAAGTCGACACGTCATAAAATACATTTAATTAATTAAAATATCTCTGATAGGGCTGATAAACAATATTTTATCTCGTACCCACAACCCATCTTCTTTAAAATAGGTGAATTGATTCATTTGGTCGGAAAGTTTTTTGTACAGTATTTTTATAATTCTACAGTAAAATGATTAAGAAAACAGATAATTCATTCCGACCCAAATCATTTATTTTATCATGTATGTAAGTGCTGAATACAATTGAAAATGTATGCAGAGCCATCGTACGAAGAAATGACGTAACACAGAGAATGGTTTATTTTCATAAAAAAGTGAGAAACTAGCATCATGACATATAAGGAAAAAAACGTGTAATTAAGTAGACTCATAGCAATTATATGTCAGACTTGTCTATGTAGAAATAATAAAATAAAAAAAAACATACAAAAACACTAAATACATCAGTTGTACATTTTTTATGGTTCGTTTGTTTTATTTACTGTTTTAGTTGGCTCTGTTGAAGAACTTTGTCTTGCATATTCTACATTTAAACTCATGTGGTCCATGGATGGGGCATGGTATCCCAGTCCTCCGCTAATTTCAAATTCTCATTACATATATACTGCAACGAAAGATGCACTTATTATCACCCTTTAACCTTCACCATCTGAAAAGACAGTAAAAGAATGGTTAAAGAAATCAGAATTTTCATATCAGAATGAGGTCGACACGTCATAAAATACGTTTAATTAATTAAAATATCTCTGATAGGGCTGATAAACAATCTTTTATCTCGTACCCACAACCCATCTTCTTTAAAATAGTTGTATTGATTCATTTGGTCGGAAAGTTTTTTGTACAGCATTTTTATAATTCTACAGTAAAATGATTAAGAATACAGATATTGCACCAGATAAAATGCTATAAAACTAGAATATTGAAGTACACATATAAGCTTTATTATAGATGGGTAAGTATTTCAAGTCTCTTTCACATACAAAAAAGCTGTTTGTCATTGGAAGTCAGGCCCCAATTTGTGCCTCAAAGATATTTAGTTCCCAAAAGGGGGTTAAACCGTTATAATTCGGCATTACATGAATATATAGACATAAAAACGCGCAGAGATAATAAAATAATCGTCATTGATGTTATATTTTACTGTAAACATTCACAAATACTTTTATTATGAAAGAAAATGATATTCGAACATCCAACATCTCGAAGGTCAAGAAATTAAACAACAAACTTGTCGACTGTTTTGCCTCAATAACTTTTTTATTCCGACGTCTACGGTGTTGAAACAAAACAATCGAGGGGAGCACAAACACCGTACAGCCGAAAGGGCTTATTCATTTATAAGAAATATAAATATAAATTGGCTTACCGGGTGAAAATATCCGCTTATCCGTCACGAAAAACACGAAAACGACGCCATGTTGGAAGTTTAGTTCCAACTAACCTCACTTATACCCGGTAAGGTCCCGTATACGCATGCCCCCACCCCCTCCTGTTTGTGAAAAAACGGTAATACTGAACATTTACCCAGCTCTAAAATAGCCATTATATGAATCTTTTGACGATTTAAAAACCAAAAAAATATAAAGCGTTGCAAGGCGAAACGATGAATAATTTGGAGAGTTCTTTTGTTGTCGTAATATTTTGTGAAACTACGAGGATTGCTTATATAAAGTATAATACATCTATGATTGTACGAGCACGGATGGCCGAGTGGTCCATGTGGTAGGCTTTTACTCCAGGACTCCAGGGGCAGTGGTTCGAGCCCTGTTGACGGTAACTTTTTTTAAATTTTATTCTTGTTTTTTTACTGGAGCTTTTTCGATCCAATGTTTACATTTATCAATATAAAGCATTTAATGACAAATTTCAATATATGCCTAAATCTATGAAAAGGCCCTTTTAATCTAAATCTTACGTACATATATATGAAAAAAAAATCTGTTTTCATTCGTTCAACTTGACAACAATTGATGTAAGCGGGTTGAGTTTTGTAGGCACACGCTTTTCAACCAACAAAAAACGATTTATTCATACACATACACAAAGATATAAAAATGCACTTCGTTTAAATATATTTACATGCGATATACCGCGCGTAAATATATATGGTTAAACGAATTTCAATAAAGCATGGTATTATGGAATGTACATAAAGACACGTAGTTTCGTTTGGGGTTATTTATAAACTTGTAAGATATAAAACAGAACCTCGTTTAAATATATTGACATGCAATATTACCGCGCATGAAGGTACGGTTTAAACAATTTCAATATAGCATGGCATAAAGGATAATACACAGAGCAACGTAGTTTCGGTTGGCGTGAAGCCAAGTAGTCCATATTGTAACTACCCACATGTACTTTCAGTTGGTTTATTGCCAAATAGAGAAACCATGAAACTATTTTAAGTTTCAAATTAATATTGATTTAGGTTATCATAATGCTAACGATGACGACGATACTAATGATAATACTATTTTTAATTAAAATAGTTTCTTCTTCATCTTCTTCTTGTTCAACATTTTTACTTCTTGTATAAAATAATATTATAGTAGAAACATTATTTTAAATACTTTTATTATTACATCTTTAAAAAAAAGAAAGAGTATGTTGATTTTCACTTCGTCGTTGGGTCGGTCAGTGAGATGTTGGGCGGAATGGTCGGTTTATCGGTCGGTAGTCGATTTCGTTTCTTCACGATATCTTTCGAATGATTGACTTTCTATCAGGCTATTTGGTATGGGCATTAGATGTGGAAAAAAGGCTGTCGTTATATGGGGTAAATAAGTCAAAGCTTAAGGTCAAATGAGCTTGCTACATACAATTTCTGTCCAAACAATATCTAGAAAACGCTTTTATTTATTATACACATAGGTATGATTATTAAATAATAGATAAGGCGCCTATCGTGTGTGAGGTCTATGGGTCAAAGTTCACGTTAACATGGGCTTGAAACATCAAATTAGTTTCGTAACGATGTACTATGATTCATAATCTTGCAAATTGGTACTAAGGGTAGTGGAAAGAAAGCTAGGACTCCGGTTGATTTGGACGATGTCATGTCAAAGATTAAGGCCTCCGTGTCGTGTAGTATGAGATTCGTATCCACACGATTTACTAAGAACGCTGACCTACGGTCATGCAAAATTAGTACGGAGGTTACTTGCGGGATACGTAAAAAGCAAATCGATGTTGATTTTATCAGGTCAAATGTTAAATTCACCGGTGCTTGTAACTGTTATCTGTTATCTTCTATATCGTTGCATGACACCTGACACATGGCCAGTTCTATCTTTTGAACGCATTGTTTTATTTTAAATAGGACACTAATAGAAAATATACTGTTTTAAACAAATTGATATTATTTGAAAATTTATATGACTTATTCAATGAGACAAAATGATACAGGAGAATTTGAATCATAAGTTGGATCATTTAGCACGGAGGGAACTGGTAAACAACGATTACGCTTTTGCGTTCCTTTAGAAGTAAAGTTTAAAGAAGTTCAGCTCAATAAAATGTGTGAAACATTATATTGCGTTTGTGGACTTTGTGAATGATAACCAATTTAGTTTTAACAAAATATTTGTATAAAAGTTCATGCATATATGCTCATACATACCTCATCACTACATGCATGTAGCCTTTGATATGGTTTGGTTAAGAAGGTGTCAGCTTATTTGCCAGCAGCAATATACATTACATATTAATAATAATATATAGTAACATGTTAGTCGCAATCATCTTTTTATGTTTATACACCAACATTGGGATTCGGCAACTAAACCTAAGGGCCAGTTAAGGATATTTTTGTGCGTTTGTATCAACCAAAACGACTTAAAAATGGGGTCATTGTGACTAAAAATGCATGCCAGAGTTTGTGCACAGATACAAATCATACTGCGTGTTCAATACAAAGGATATATATATACTAAATGTCACATCTCAAGAACCCATATAAAATTTACTTTTTTTACTCTAAACAATTTAAATTGAGCAGTACAATGAGAAGTGAATTTTCAAGCAACGTAATGATATATCTTTTTTTCAGTATATGAAAAGACTGAAAACTTAACTTTTAAGATAGGGATACAATTGAAATAAAGCAACTGCAATTACAGTCCCGACAAACAAACTTCTGTCTGTCTTAACTATTCTTATTGAAAGAAGACGAACTAGCCAGACATAGTTTACCGAACTCAATGAACTTCATGAAATTGTAGAATTCAGATGATTTATAGACTGCCAATTCAGTATAGGATAAGAGCATTTGTATTTGAAAAATATTGCAGCACAGTAGATGGGTTTAAAATATTCTACAATGGCTACAATAGATTTATAGAAAACGAACACAGGTGATAAATTGTTTAGTGTACTGTATTTAAAAAACACTAATTAACATAAACCTTCATGATAACATTAGACAGAAACACAAAGTCTATGATTTTGACAAGAAGCCGTTAATTAAAATAGGTTCCCCATTAGACGAACAAATGATTATATTATATATTAAATTTAATACTAACTTTTAATAGCGAAAATGTTTAGTTAACAGCAATGTTTACAACAAATTTCACCACGAAAAATGAAGAAAGTGCCACCGAGCCAATAACTACATAATTACTGAAACATGAACTGTACACTGTAGCTTCCACACATGAGGATATTGCATGCGATGTTATAAATATAAAAAATTGTCTATGCATTTTCAAGTTATAAAACTAACACAACAAATTTTAACAATCAAATAATTTTTGTTGAACTTCTTCTTAAAGCTCTTGTTATTGAAATGCACTGAATGCTTTCGGTGTATGATTACAATAAATTGAAGGCTAGTATAAATCGCGCATTGGTAAACAAACTTTGAATAGCACATTAAATATCGAACACTTATTTGATCAGCGAAAACAAACCCAAATGAAATATAAGAACCTATGAATTTACAAACGAAATACATCTCTAGCCGCCAATCAGTTTAGTGTTTGTTTCGGATGAGTTATTTGTTAAAAGTTTAATTTGTTATTCGGATTACTAAATTAACTACGCATATGTATTGAACGATTCGTTGATGGATAAATTTTATTCCAATTCAATCACAATCTGACTTTAAATATGCATTAAGCATCATTCTTAATTTATAGTTTATCCGCAAATGTACATTCCAGTATTTTCAACGAATCAAATCAATAAGAGTACCACTGTAGTTTAAACGAAATAGATTACGTTTACCGCAGTTATTTAAGTCTTATTACAAAAATGAGAAATTGCAAAAACACATTGTTATAGTTGATATTTATTCGATACAATTCATGTGACATGGCATCAGCGTTTACTAAATATCGACCAAGCAAATCAAGAGTCTAGTCGCTACCTGTAGATATTTAATGATAAACTTTACATGTAAGGAAATTAAATAACAAATACCGCTTGTCCCATGATGTGACATGTGCCACAGTAGTGTATCTTTATCGATAGGGGATGACATTCATTAAACAATTTACATGTCAAAACGTAAACTTAAACGTTTGATAAAAACATGTAGCATATACATGTACCAATACTGTGGTCTTAATTATAAACTTAAACTGTCGCCAAATATCAAACCCAGTATAAATGAAATATCATACAATCTTAATTGGAATAACATTTAAAAAATGTCTCATTTAAAGTTAAAAAACCCACATGAATTCATGACCTTGATTTGTCCTGCACCTACCACTTATTACTGAGATGCGGACCAATTTATAGGCGGACTAATAAGGCGTTGTCATATTAACATCCCCAAAGGCAATACAATATAACAGAGCATAACAAAAGTTCATTTGATATTTAATTGTGATCATTGCCTTGAAATATCAAGTAATATGGCCATTGTTCGCGATATTCTATTTGTTACTGTTTTTAGGATTGTTAATGTAGTTTTTGTTGTTTAGTTTTTATAAACAAATATTGAAATTCATCATGCACTAACACTAATAATGAGCGCAAAACAAACGTGAGTGACCTTGACCTTGATCTTTTAAAGATTAGCATGAAGCTATATCGATACATTGGCGGGGGTCCGCGATCTGGTCGTTTTCTCATAATTATATCATAATCATTACCCGGAAAGCCTTATATTCGAATTAATAAAATGTTGTTGCATCTTACTTATTTACAAGGGTAACGTTATGCGCGTAACAATATGAATGTAGGCGACTACGAAAAAAGTCAGTCAGTACAGTGAATGGCAATCTTTAATTTATAAATGCACATCGAGTAAACAAGTTAAAAACGGTACGATGTAAACTTTAAGCAATGCTTTACATCCTGTAAGCCAAATAAGGCAATGTGTTATAAACCAATAAAAGTTGGTGGAAAAAGCACGTGTATTGGTTATTATTTACACCCATACTATCGGTTAGATAAATCAGACATTGGCCTCGTTGCAAGGCGACTGTCAGCCAGCAAATTCCAGGTATGAAAAATAGTGTTAGTTATCATGAGAGCTTAATCTTACAATACAATTTAACGACTAAAAATCAAGATTGAGTTAAACGTCATACTTAATCAAAATTGTTTGAAACACATGTTATAATTCACGGAGTGGTAATTCGTGTTTGATGGACGTATTTTTATCAACTACCATGAGCTACTTTTAAAGGACTTCCGTAAGTACATGTACATGTTAAGTACAGTTTATGTACTGGTACACCTTGAAGGATAATACATCATATACTAATGAACATGACATTTGTTTGCTAAGCATGCGAAACTCATACTATGTACGTACTCGAAGTTTAATAAACATAGTATAGCAAAACGTAATATAACGGACACCGTAAATTGTTTAATTTACAAAAACGTTATGTTTAAATCTATACATTGTGTCATTAAACAAATCTATACATTTTGTCATTAAACGTGAATGAAATTTTATAACGCAGCCATTGTCTGAAACTAGCATTAAATATTTAGATTAAGAAATCACATATTATGCCACCATTTGGAATTGGAAGACATGGTCTTGAAAACTTATTTTAGCTATATAATGATAGTTAGCCATGCGCGATACACTTAACTTCTACACATACCTAGTTTATAAGTGGTATACCTCGAGGAGTGGCTGTACATGGAGTAGCAATTACCAGAGCGTCAGCGACCATGTTTTGTCCACAAACAGCTTCTCCGAACTTTTCATTCTGACTATGACCACTGATAATAAATACAGATTGAGGAGACAAAAAACGATGACGCTTGTAAACACCAAAAAAGTAGAATGGAAATGTATAAAGAATCATTCAAGGTCATTTTGGGATGTTTTATTTTTCAAGAATAGCCTACGAAAATCACAACTTGTACTTAAGGAACAACACAACATAACATTTTATTATCAATTTTTGTAGTAATATGACTTACTTTGCCATTACTGCTGTAAAAACTAATATTTGCTACGTCTGCTCGAGTCTCAGATACTTCTACTGTGCTTTTACTCATCCTTATTCTTCTACTTGGATGTTTGTATGTAACAGTTGACGCACTAAACTAATGTGCTTGCCTCTGATTAGAATAATGGTGAAAGCTATGACCTGTATGTCTTACTAATGCATTCGGGACACAATGATGTCGCTAGTTTGGACATTTAAAAGGCTGATAATACATTTCATATATTTACTTTATGGCGAGTACGTTGTATTTATGAGCAATATTAATAGCAATTGTTTGGTACAAAAAAACAATACTCTCTCAATGCAATTGCGATCAGCGATCATTTAAACAAAACAAGCGCAGTGTTTGAAAATCTCTCACATAAACCAACTTTAGAACGATAAGGCATTATACTAGTCTCGCAAATTGAAAGGGGATATGTACTTTTATATTTGAAACAAATATATTCATGATTCATACTATCAAAATTGTGTTTATCAGATTGCAGTCAGCGGTTAGTAAAGCAACGTACGTGGTTTACAAACAAACAAGTGTCCTTCAATAACATAATGGTTTACAGGTTTTAATTAAAGATTATATAGCGAAAATATGTGTCGGAAGATAGTGTATGTTAAGAAATCTCCGTGTTTATTCATTTATATATATTTATAAAAAAAAATAACTTTTCAACGGTTATCCCATGTTTTTATTGCTTGTGATTGTAAACTCTTTCACATATTATACAAACTAATACTAATGTAAACTGTATATTTGTTAAACTCAAATGTGTATATTTTGTCGAAATGTTATTTACCTTTATTTATTTATTGACATTTATTACAGAAACATTGGTATTTTCAAAAAAATACAGTTTTCTGATGCATGTTGTTATACAAAAGACTTAAACGTACTGAGAGTTAATAAACATGGGGGCAATTCAAAGTAAAACAGCACGTTTCAACATCAACGATGAAAGTCCAGAGATGAGCATTGGTGATTTTACAGAAGGTACATATTCAGCCATAGGTGGTGAACATGAAACACATAAGAATCAAGAATTTGAGGACAACGTAATCCAAGCACATTGTAGTATGTTGTCAGCAGCTGAAGATGGTTTGAAAGAGATACCCTTCACTACAGTCAAGCGAAAACAGGACCTTGAAGACGTTTCAATTGAATTAATGCACTCCATAACGACGGCAACTGAAGATTGTATTTATGAAATTGGCGAGACTGTAGACAAGGGGATAAACGAGATAGAAAACGCTAAAGAGAATGAATTAAAATCCTTTCGATCCCATTGCGAAGCAGAAAAGAAGGCACTCCAAGAGAGTTGTTCACAAATGAAGAAGGAAGACTGCGTCCGAGATCGTGATAGTAAGTTAAAGATTCTGCCAAATTCACCGTGGACAATGTTCTGCGACACTTTGTCAATGTTGGATTGTCAAATAGCTAATTAATCAGTAAATGACGAATAAAAATAGACAATGTTTTGTAATATATAATTTTAGTCGCCATTTTCGTTTTAATCGCAGCCATAACTACAAACAAACTTACTTAGACTTCGTTATTATTATTTGTTGAGTCGACATATCACGTGCAGTAACTAAGACCTTTAGAAAATGCACATTCGACTAAAATAATACATAGAATAAAATTGGTGGTTGATTGTGATTTATTTCTTCAAATGCAGTAGCAGCATTTTTAAACATCTAAAAAAACGGTTCGCGTACATAGGCGTTATTCGGAATTCACCAGTTAATTTGATTAATTTCGTTAAATAAATCAAGTTTTGAATTGATGAAAAGTTGTAAAGTTAGTATTATTTCCTAGGAAGGATTATTATTAAATAAATTGATTGGTGAAGTTTTAAGAGTGAATGTGCGGGTGTACTATATTTTGAGTCAGCGTGTTGAATGCGTAATATCAAACATTAGTAACCTGAAATCTGTTAGGATGGAATATTACGTTTAAATACTACAAGATAATCAAGGTCGCGCACATGTGTCAATTTCAAAACCAAAGCTCAAATTTTATAGATCAAACATTATTGAAATGTCCACATGTAAGCCAATGACATTGGAGATAACCAGTCGATCTTTAAAATCAGATCTCAAGTTTTTATATGAACATGACAGCAACAAAACAGCAATACACTTAATTGGTCAGAATTCCTGCATTTAAATTTGTCAAGTTTAACTTGATGTAATTAACCAAGGTCAATGTGGCATATATGCCTTACTGTTATATGAATTATTATCCTGTCAAACGTATCAAATATTTGCAAAATGTCCTGATTACAAATAACATTAAAATATTTTCCTTTTTCATAATAAGAATAGTGACATATTTATTTTTAAGTCACAGTCAAATTGATTTTACAAGCACATATCTTTTGTGAATCTAACGTTATTATTTTACAAATGTGATTTGTTCTTAGCTTTGATCCGCCAACAAAATGCAATAATTTTCGATTTGACAATACCCATACCGCTTTACTATTCAAAAGTAGATAATGAGGTGCACATTGTTTTACCATGCGTACATGAGAATGTTTGAAAAGGATAAACATTATTGCTGATTGTAAATAATTAGCAGCTCAAGTCATTGTTTGTTATAAATTACATTCGGTAAAAGAGAGAGTTTATTCATACACATTTAAACTTGCAGAGGACTTCTACTTAAGTACTACTACTTAGCATGTGCAATTTAAAAACCTTATAATAAAAACGTGCGTGAAGATGTATGAGGAAATGCACACACATAATTATAATTTAACTTAGTAAAACTCACATCCTATGTGTTATGATCAAAGACGACTTTACTGCCGTAGGTGTGTTATAATTGTCATGAGAAATGTATATGCAACAAGATTAATTAACTCAATGATCAGATTTTTCGGGAAATGTCAGGTAGTATTTTGTTTTGCTAATAACTTTCATAACAAGCATATATGCAGTTAGGCCTTTCTATTCATTTGTCGTTGTTGTTTACTCAACAGCTGTTCGTGAAATCAAACTGTATCAGGTGTTGTGTTGTTTGCCGACATTATGGATTACGCATATGCGTGATCTTTTTGTTTTAGTTTCCAAAAACATCAACATGACTTATTACACAAATGTAATCATTTTCTGTCGTGAGGGGTCAAAATTAATCGACTGTACTTTTAGCTAGTATAGATAAATCTTAGGTATGCAAGTTTTTGTTGTTGTTGTTTGCGTTTTTGTAAATTATACTGTATTCTGTATTCCAGGAATGATCCGCGAGATAAAGAAACATTGCGTTGACACTCTGAGTTACATAAGAACTTCACCTTTGAATGACAATGCCGACAAAAGCATGTTAAACATATATGTACCACCTTATATACAGTTGTTAAAAAAGGGCAAAGGAATATTTAATAAAACCGGTACTCAAGTGACAAAATACAAAGATTTATTTTTGACATTTGCCAAGGAAAACCAGCGTACTTATATCCAAGGTGAAGCTGGAACCGGAAAAACAACTTTTGCCACAAAACTAGCACTAGGCTGGAGTGGTCAGTCAACAAATGCATCAACTAAGCAATAAAAGTGTTCAATAATTGCTGGCTGCTTCATATCGTCAACAACTCAGAAATTGTTGATGAAGTCATAAATGGGTATCTTTACAGCCATGGCAATGCGTACTTGGACATATCAAATGTATTTATTTTTTATTTTCATTTGCGGACTCGACGTATAGGTAGCAAATACACTTTCTAACGTGATGAATAAGGTGGACATTGCCCGAGGAAAGAGTCACACAGAATTCGAGGAAATCATTATGAAGGGTTATTTGGAAGCTGTATCAAATAACCAAACTGGAATACATTTGAAACTCAGTCATTACAACATCAATGTCGACAATATTGCTGATTCGCACGCCCTCTGGAAAATAAACAAGGAAAGCGTGCAGTCCTTAGTTATAGATATACCGATATGTAACCATAAAACCAGTGCCAGCGACAAAAGTGCAACCTCCATTGAGTTTGACCTGTCGACATGCCACAAGCTAGAAACTTTGCATCTCGGTGGCGATTGCATAAGGATAATAGGTAAACATAAAAGTTGGTATTATTTAAAAATATTATTTGCATGTGCACTGGTCACAGCAAAGCATCCGTTTAATTTAACAATATAAATGTTTTATATGAACGGAGTTTTTCGTTGACCACTTAATAAGAAGTCATTCAATTATGTCTATCCGTCGCTCTTTTATGTGTCTTTATTTAATTTTAAAAGTTGTATACTATATTAACACTGAAATTGCATAATACAATATTTTCATTATGGCATAAACCATATAGTGATATAAAACTCAATACTTAAGTGCACTTTATTACTTCGATTTTCTAATCTACATTAAACCTACTAATACATGTTATCGCACCGTTTATCAACTCATTCTGTCATAATTCTGAGTCCGATTTGATATGTGCTGCTAGTATATAGACATTATAATTATTATTAGAATTCAATGTGTTCTCTTAAGGTAGCGCACCTCTAATGATTTCCCGCGATTTATTTTACGATCATTGCCGATCTTCAATGATCGGTTATTTCCGAGAGATGCATTAAATTTTTTCCAAACTTCGAATTTTGTTATATGTTTACGTAATTCCTTTAGAATACATTATTTTCACAATAAATATTGACTTTGGTCAAAATATCATCTGAAAAAATACGATTTCGCGATTTCTTCAAAGATCGACGCGCCTTTTTTACCTTTTTACTTATGGATATCTAATTTAAGCTTGCACAAATGTGAAGTAGTCGTGGCCTGGTGGTTAAGGCGATGGACTACAAATCTTTTGGGATCTTCCCTCGCAGGTTCGAATCCTGCCGACATTGCATACTTTTTGCGACACGTTTTATTTCTTTTCTAACGTAATTTGATTTAAGGTAGCATATATGCTATGTTGTTTGTTTAATATGTTGAAATTTGTATGCACATCCTTCAATTTTTAAAATTAAAACAACGTTATGGCTAAATTGGGTGATTTACTGCTGAAAATACGAATGATGCATGTTGCATTTTTATTTTTATTTCAAAAAGTAAACGGTAAATCTGTCTATTTCTTGGTATTTTTTATGTATATAGTGTTTCTATAAAAACTATGTTTAAAATATAACTTCAATGATACTATTTTGAATTTTATGACACTTTGTTTTTAACCGACCCAATTTTTACTTGGCTGAAATCACTGACATTTCATGGCGCTCTTCCATAGATAAAAATTTGTAAAAAATAAAAGTCTGTAAAAGAATACTTATTTCATCTTGTTTAAACTTTAAACACCTTTACTGCATCTGTACACACCAACAGCATGCCGCCCATATTTGGAAATTTGAATGAATTATGGAACTTTTATGTACCCCAGGGGTGAAAATAAACTGGACAAAAGCTGAGCCTGGGGTGGTTTTGAAAAAAAACGGTATATTGTTTTAAAAAGCATGGAAAGCCTACCTACAAATGTGCATGTAGTTCAGTGAAATGATGCTGATTAAGAAAATAATTAATCAGATTATATTTGGATATGTGCCCATTAGAGGTGCGCTACCTTAAACAAGTCGTATTCAGATATTTACATTGTATATTTCAGTCTTAAAATAGTATGTTTGCTATACATTGATTATGGTGCAAAACCTGTGTTGCAGAAGGTGGTTTTGGAACATGATGTGCCACTGAAACCTAATACATACTTCAAAATTGTAATCTTGAATACTCAATAATTTATCTTAATAGTTTTTGTTCAAGCTGTGAATATAATAATACGTTAAAATATTTGGTATTTATCCAAGTTATTTATATTTAAACTGACCAGAAAGAACTGTCTGAAATATATGAAGTGCACTTAAGATCTTGTATACAGTGATATTATTTTATACGGCGGGATTGAAGATGGTATTAAAAAGTATTTCGGAAAAAACACAAGTTTTTGTTCTAAGTGTTGTTTTCATTAAACGTAATAGTAACTCACATCTGACTTTATTTTGATGAATGGTAAGGGTTAAATTGATTCTAATTAAGACAAAGAATAGGATCAACTTAGGGCGGTTGTTTACATTGATTTAAGTATCAACATGTGCGTGTTATTGCAAGAAGTCTAGAAGCCAGAGGAAACCAAAGTAATTAGTTTACTTTAGAAATTACACATTTTCAATTATGTTCAGTCGCAATAAGTTTACAGCCCAGAAGAAGGGGTCATAAAAAATGTCAATCACCATACCAATTTGTCAGTGAACTAATTTAATACCGTTGCGTAGTAACTTGAATTCTTCGATGAGATAAATTTTCTGTTAGCACACTTAACTTAGGTAAAACCTACTCCAGTTTAATAAATAATGTGGTAAAAGCGTATTGCGTTTTATATTGCAATTGACCTTTTTATTTTGATTTGTAAATTGAATCATAGCATTTTAAAATTTACAGATTTATCCAGTTCTGACCCATCGGTAATTCTGATCCGGTTCCCATTGAAGAATATATTCTCCACGAAAACTTCTGACGCACTTCGAGATCGTATTGCGATAAAAAACATAAAACTTACCAATGTCAAATGCACTTCCACATTGCTTCGCAGCCTGTTGCACTTCCACATTGCTTCGCAGCCTGTTAACCACGCTGCTTACACTCGATCATCCGGTTGTGTGTAAAATTGATAGGTGTGTCATAGAGCCCTGTGACAGCAGCAATAAAGAAGCTGTCCGGACGTATATATCAACAGAGTGTCAGCCTTCACTTAAAATATACTAAATTGAGGTTGACAGTCCTGGTCTATGGGAGTCGTTACATGGATTTAGCATGACAAATTTAAGTCTTAGTGGAAGGCGGAGAGGCTCGAACATAGCATGTTTATCGTAATTTTCAAAAACTGAGTATTTTACACAAATAATGGTTACACTATGCCAAGAAAATGTATGATTAGCATGACGTTAAATACTTAATATACTTTATGTACAGAAACTTTTGATAAAGTAAGAGTGTGGTAGTCTTGTTTCATTTACATTCCGTCAACTGCAGCTTTACCAGGGTGTAGGATCACGTGACTTTATTGGGTTCACAAATAGATGTTAACACACCGGTAAGTGGTGCTTTTTTCAAATAACTTTTTAAAACATTTTTTGAAGAATTTCAACTAGTGCATAAAAGACAGTTTTTATGCGGCTTATGGCAAAGAAAAAACATCAGAATTTATTTATTTAATAAGGCTGTGTTGTTGGTCAAAACTGCGATGTGTATACATGTCATATTTACGGTTTTGTTGCACGGCGCCTGAAAGTTTGGCACCGATTTCAGACGTATTCAATAATGTATTCTTAAATTTTAAGAAATCGGCACACACTGCAATAAAAACTGTCTCTTATGCACTAAAGATTTTTGCAAACATATTTCAATAACTTGAGATGTTTGCAAAAATAAAGTTCTAAACGGTGTGTTTTCATTCTGTCCAGCCCGTGTTTAAATCCCTGTGAACCCCGTTGATTACGCACCCTGTTAACATTCCGTCCCTTTTTATGTCCCCAACAACTATAGTGGGGGACATATTTTTTTCCCTGTCTGTTGGTTTGTTGGTTTGTTGCTTTGTTTGTTGGTTTGTTCGTTCAAACTTTAACATTTGCCATAACTTTTGCAATAGTGAACATAGCAACTTGATATTTGGCATGCATGTGCATACCACGGAGCTGCTCAAATGTAATGGCGAAATGTCAAGGTCATCCTTCAAGGTCAAAGGTCAAATATATGGGTCAAAATCGCTCATTTAATGTACACTTTTGCAATATTAAAGATAGCAACGTGATATTTGGCATGCATGTGTATCTCAAAGAGCTGCACATTTTGAGAGGTGAAAAGTCAAGGTCAAGGCCATCCTTCAAGGTCAAAGGTTAATTATAATGGGACATAGTGTTTCACAAACACATGGCTTGTTTCAATTTAGAATATCGCCCTTTTATTTCAAATCTAGATAGAATTTAAGTTATATTCAAATTGTTGTAGCTTCATATACAACTATTAATGTGTAGGCTAGCATTTTGCATCAGCATTATTTGTTTCCACATTCAACTCTCAATTGTATCGTCATTCATATTGATGAGCATTCGCATAAAACATTGGGAGTGTTTTATAATTTTTTGCATTAACACATTCCGTTGTGTTTTATAATCATGTGCACTCATGTATAGTCGCTTCTATAACATTTTAAGCGCACGTAGAGAATTAAAGTTTTGTCGCTGCGATGGATGCAATTCGATACCATCACCAAAAAATGTAGGCATGAAATAGTGTGCGATGTATAAGTCTACCTTTAAAGAGTCAATATAATACCAAATGCACTATGGGATTTTAAGTACGTTTGATATTCAAGGTCACAACTATTCTGAGATGTCCAACTGATACTTCACAGAGGGAATTATCGTCAAATTATGTTTGTATAGTCTTGCTTATATTAAACAAAACTTGTCATGGCGCAAGTAATGATTAGGTATACCAATACATTATGCTATGCATACCTGTCTATTCGATTAACATTCGTTTTGAATTTTCAGCCGATTGTTGGGTTACGGCTATATCTTTATATTATATATACCTCTTTCAAATACTGTACTATGACAGTTCGGGAAATTTAGTGAAACGTAATGCCTCCGCTAAGAATAGTTAGATTACGTTAACAAAATATGCAACACATATGCATTGAACACGTTTAAGTACATTATTTACTTAAAACGATATTGGAGAAATAAGCAAACTCACGTTGGCGTGTCGAAGTTGACATGGTTCAAGCCAAGCTAGCGGAATAGACTTTTTTCGATCACACACGCTTTAGACTGTAACCACAACGTATTTGCATTTTAATCTGACTGATATGATAGTTTAAAGATGTATAATAAACTATAAAATATATTATTGTAATATTCAGGTCATAGCCACTATGTTAACTTTAAGATATTGTGTTCAATGTGTGTATATAGATACTACATTATAATTGCATGAAATTTATTGTATTTGAATTGTTTTCCAGATTCTATTAACGATTATTACATAAATGTTAATTATGCTTGTAAGACGATCACATTTGAAATTAAAGTCTTGCTGTCAAATATGCTTACAGTGTGATTGTTTTGTTTTAAGTATTTATTGTTTTACCTTCTGCTGTTGTTTTCCCGGATATCACATAGTGTTTCGTTCTCGTTCAAAGGGCACCAACGAATTGGACAATTGTGTAACGGCGTTCGGTCATCGCAGACAATGATAGTCTCGCGATATATATTTGGAGTTAGACACAGAAACTGCATATGCTATAGTGAATTACAAATACATAATAGACCATAGTTCTGCCGAAACTTCTCGCAAAATTGATGATCTAAACTTTAAGAAATTTCATCTACAAAAGTTTAAACCAAAGTCGATTTCACAACCCTAATATAATATTGTGTGGCCCATGCACATAATATAACAGGCTAAAACAGACAAAAAGCTAAAATTCAGCCTTAATTTGTCCAAACAAAAAATTCATAACTTTCACATAGGTCATGAATGACAAACGAATGGCGTTATATGTTTACGGGTACGTCGATTATTTTATTATCATGTCCAAAATGTCCAAAAAGTTAATATAAAAAAGGCGAGACAGAGGATGTGGCATATGCACCCGAAGTATATGTGTGTCACTAAATTAACGAAAAGTAAAAATATTAATGTCGAAAAGTTGAAAGCATAAATAAAAATCCATGATATCTGACATAATTAATTGTAACCTTGGCCTTGTCACCCAAGAGCAACGAATCGCACTTGGCACATCCTATGGTCATCATAAAAACAAGAATTGTATTGCCGACTTTCTAGGCATTTAAAGCCACAGACTGACGATCAAATTTAATGAACTTGTACTTTAATTTGTGACCTTGACCTTTTACTGAGGAGCGATAAGAATTATGCATGGCACGTTCTCTGGACATGTGTATGCAGAAATGTTTTAAACATCTTCTAATACATTAGCACGTTACGGAAACAATAACTCGATTACATTTACTTTCAATGTTGATTCTCAGCTTTCTTCGAAAGGCATGGACATTGCCTCCTGCATATTATTTAGTCATTACAAATTATGACCGGATATTTAAATACAATTATGAAAGTAATGTGCATGTTACTTTGTGGAAAGTGGAAAGTTAAATATATGACTTTGACCTTGTATCTTGTATAGTCTTCTTGACTTTTTTATCAGGAGCATGCTAGTCATTAGCAACAAATTATCCTGTTCTGGGTAGTTACAATCCGAAGTTATTTCGATCTTCCATTTCGTGCAAAAGACAAATATTAGAAAAGTAACGTTATTAACCTTGTCCTTGAATTGTGACCTTACAATTAGACCGAGAAGCATTGACAGCATATGTGAGATATCGTCTTGTCATTGCACATAATAACCCGAAGTCATAGAATTATCCTTCCAGGGATATTAAAATAGGACAGCAACATTTTTTACATTTGACCTTGATTTGTTCACTTGCCAATTGACCGAGGAAGATGGCAGGCACACTTCGTTTGGTTATATGGAATGACAATACAAAGTGATATACAATTGATTACTGTGATGCAAAAGTTGCAGAGCATAAACTACATCCAAACCGACTTACCAATATGTGAAAACAAAGACTTGTGAGTGTAGGTTGTGTACAATCACAAGTTCCGGAGAGCGGGTTTATCTGACTTTATGACAGGATACTGTACCATAACTAGTGTGTACATCAATCATGTTGTGGGGATATTTTGCCAACAGGTTTCCTGTATTTAGGTATGTTAAACAATCATAGGAACATATTTAATATCAGCCACTTTGTTATCGAAATTTAGTTATTTTTAATATATTGCACACAATTGCAACGATATACTTGTACTATATTTCCGAAGATCCCGGGTTCGATACTCAGTTTGAGTATTTTCTCTTTATGCTTTTGCTTATGACTCAAATATTACGTTAAAACCAGGAATTTTACTGCCAATATTTGAACATGTATTATGTATTTATTTTTTTAATCACCAGAATATAATTCTACCCAATATAAAACCAATAAAATATAGATATATCTTATTTAAAGTTTTCACCATTTGATGTGTTTTAAATTGAATGTCGACCTCAAATTGCGATTTTTTTGTATGTAATTGTCGAATTACAACTCCAGATGGAATTGAATTGTTGATATAGGATTCGAAATGCCTAGTCTCACAATATTCCAGTTTGTTGCATGGTTTGTTGGCGTGCTATATCAACACTTCTTATAGGTTCTATCCGGTGTAATTCAGTCGCCATTTAGGACACATTAAGGTTACAATAATATATATAGCTTATTTGTTTTCATCACCACAATGCTTGGACAGGTATTTTTTCAATTGTGCAAAGAAAGCCATTTATTTGGTGATTATTTCCGAGACCTCCGTACGGGAGATATTGCAGATAATTCATTTACACGCGAGCATCTACTCCAGGTTCCTTATCACATTTTTGTTTAATATTTTAATTGTCCAGAACGTCCGGATCCATTTAATTTGTTTTCATCTCATACAAAAACACATGAGATGTCCAATGGTTCAATAGCCAGATATATCGTACTTTATTAAGTTTGAATCATTTACAAACGTTTAAAGTTCATGATACCGATTGTTATAACTGACACAAAGCAAAGTTCACAATTGCCTTATAGTGTGCCGGCAGAATCGTTTATCTGCATTCTCTATATTGAATTGTTCCGACTGCAAATGTCAAGAAAAAGACATTACAGAAGCAACATTCAGTCGACTTGAGAACTAATTTTCCTTAAGCGTCTTTAGAAAAATTCCTGTAAAAATTTGTAACGCGAAAGGTCTTTAATTTTCCAAGCCAGATTACCATATGCAATCATTTCTCTGAGCAAATATGTGGTTCTGAAAAACAAACGTACCGATAATTTGACATTGTCAATGCCATCTTAGCTAATCAAGGCGCCGCGTTTAGCGCTATTTCCGCTTTAATAGAGGTTCGGAACGACATAACTGTTGTCAATATTCATTTAGCCACTTGTTTTTAAATTTCACTTCTGTTGTTTTGAAAATGTATTATGTCTATGTATGTGCCAATCAGTTCGATTATTTGATCTTCAACGGTATGATTTGACTTATTGATGAAGCCATGAAAACAATATTAAACCAGTGTGTCCTTTAAAAAGCAAGTTTATGCAAAAACATACATTTGCTGTTAACATTAGGCTGTTATGAGGCTTTTTAAGTAAAACTGCTACTTTTTAGAAAATGCACAAACATACATTATCAATTAAAGCGCGCTTATTAACTGTCTTACATTAAGCCGCAATGTGTATCGTAGTATTACTAGCACCTGAAGTAGTCTAAACGAAGATGCCATTTTTATGTAGGTCACATGTGTCTTGCGTAACCGTTTACCCGATATCCGAGCCGATCAACATCCGCTCCCGAAGCTTAAAATAGCCCACAACATATTTCAGATCCTTTTCTTGTGAGTAAATGCAATTTGCGAACAAATTTGCTCCAATTATTTCCCCGACACTATTTGTGTTTGTCTACAACCATATTTCTCCGCACAACCGTATCTTGTTCGAAGCATTTGGATAACTTGCCTGAATATCTAGTTTCATGAGCGATTTTTGTCCGGGACATATTTTGTGCTCGCTTCGCCCTAAATTAGCACCTGTGGCATGTTAGTGTTTTATGTTCAAATTGTGTCCGTACTGTTCAACGTTCAAGACGGTTTACGCTTTAATATGTAGAATTTATATTATGTGCATTTTTTTTTTTGAGTTTTTTCATTTTGATTATTTTTCGGTTTATTGTTTACTTTGATATTGAATTTTAATTTTCTTACCTTTTTTTAAAACTACTTTACATTTATACTCTTATTTTTAATCAAATTTTCAATAACCGCCCATTATCTTTTTTATTAGCGAACCGCTTTATGCTTGATACAAATCTTAAAAGCCCATAAACACTAAGAATCAACGAATATTTCATACAATATTTCGAAAACATAAAGTTAACACATACAAAAAAACGTCCCTTACAGCGATAGCCACAATTTCAACGCTAGATGTGGCCTAGTAACATTCGAGGGTTTATGTTGCGAAAAGCCAGTCTATTATATTTCAGATGTAAATAGGTGTGATTGTGTCACTGTATGTCAGTGTTATACTATTTTTTATCGTGAATTCGATGTTTACAGACAAGATATTTACTACGTCCATTAGCGAGCCATGGAAGATTCTGTAGAAATCGAAAGCCGAACAAGGCGTACATAACTAAACATTACCGTTATTTTATATGGAATAAAGAAAATTCTTCTATTTAAGCGTGAAATTAATATGAAACACACCCAGAAGAATATAATGAACATGGCCAAATGCGTAATAAATCTCGATGTTGCCTATTATAGCATCAGTGGAATACGTCTGGTCGTCTATGGCGACGGAAGTTAACTTTTAAAATACCACACAGTGTCCCAATATCTAGTTGGCAATGGTCACAGTAGTTGGCTATTTGAAGGCACCTTAGATTTCTACGTCAAATCATATCCATAATTAAGTTATTTCACACTTCAACTCAGGGTCGCTCGACCGTAATGGACTCTCTCGTGTTCGCTTGAAATGATAAGCCAAGGTGCTGTAATACACATCTGTTACCAAAAGTGACAAAGGGTCTCTTTTATCTCCCTTAAACATACTTATATGTTTTTTTTGTTGACGATGACCATAAGAGAAAACCGCTGCACTACACACATGTGTGGTCGTATATTGCCGCTGTAGTTGATAATTTATATTGACAACTCTATAGCAATAGACGGACGGATTTATTGTCCTTTTCGAAAATTGCGTGACACTAATGGTATAGGCGACACGGCATGGACAGCTTAATTTTTCTTGGGAGCATTTGTGGTGGGTGGCTATCCGGCGTCCGTAGTCATGTGTCGTGTTTAAAGTGTTGTCCGTGGCAAATAATAAACAATTTGCTTAAGACGACATATCTCCGTTAACAGTTTGGCACGATTTCACAGGAATGATCATTTGTTGACACTCTCCTTTTTTACATATTGTTCAGAGACGCTTTATTTGCATGCAAACAGGGCTTAAATGTATTTAAAAATGAAAATTCGAAAATCCGCTCCGAAATCGCAAGGTCCAGAATTTCAATATTTGTTATGTAACATACTACGGTGGTTCTCTACAAAGTTTGTTAAATAAGGAACTGGTCACAAAGTCACGGTGGTAATATTTTATACAGACTTCATACCTATTATATTTTATTCGCTGACGCTGAGTGTACTAGTTCATTTGGAAAGATAGCCTTCATATAATTGCATTATTCACGCTCATTTGGTCAGTTTATTTTCCAAATTGAACTAAACGGACGTGTATTAATATTTAATTTTGTAGCCCCAAGAATTCCCATGTACTTAAACTCTGATATGAAGATATCAAGCATTTGAAAATTCAGATCACGGAGGTAGGTTTACTTGCGATAATGGTTAACATATTCCTAAAGAAATTGCAATCAAAGCATTAACATTCGTATGAAATACTTCTTACGGATCATATAACATGAAAATAATGATGATTATGATGGTTATGATGATGGTAATATGGTATATGATAATTAACTTGATGATGATGATGATGATGTTGATGCTGCTGCTGCTGCTGATGATGATGATGACGATGGCGATGACGATGATGATGATGATGATGATGTATAAGACACTTGACGGGACATGCTGTTTTCATTATTTTCCTTCATTCTGATGTAATCATACTGTCTTGTGGGTAAAACTATCTACTCAATAAAGCAACCACTAAACAAAACTTATATTTTCATCCAATATTATAATATTCACCTAAACTATTAGTTTAAACGATACGTTTTATTAGCTAGCTACGTCTATAATCTCTCAATATTGACTGACACGTCAATTGTGAACATTATACTTACCAACTATAGTCAACAATGATAGCAAAATAGCAAAACTGACATGAAATCTGAACATGCATAAAGCTATTGAAATGCAACTTGATAGCACTCTACCTGCAGACAACACAAAGACACACACGCATTTAATAGTTGCGATTGCTTTACAAGTTTTAAATTTCACCGAGTTCGACAGATTTAATATTAAATCACAGCTATCAGCTAAGTGCTACTCTTTCGTAAAAATCGTCATGTTTAATGCTGACAATTCTCCCTTTATAGTTTTTAATATTGTCAAATACCCGTATATTTAAGAATTGTTATGATATGTATCATTGAACTAATTAATGATATAACGGAATATATTTCGACATATACTTATATACTTTATATAAGCAATCCTCGTAGTTTCAAAAAATATAACGACAACAACAAAACTCTTCAAATTATTAAATCGTTTTTGTGTTGCAACGCTTTAAAATTTTCAGGCTTTAAAATCCTCAAAAGATGCATATAATGGCTTTTTAAGAGCAGGGTAAATGTTCAGTATTCCTGTTTTCTCACAAATATCATAACTTAAACGAAAATTAGCGAATCTGAAACAACTTTTTTAATTTTGTCAATTTACCAAAACGTGAAAAGGCCCCTTCAACCGAATGATAAATAAAATGATTGGTATAATATTGCTACTATAATCGTCTCAAGTAAGAGTGAGCTTGTAAGTGTCTGAGTTTAAACCGGAGAACTTGTTATAACAACATTAATAAAGACGGCTTTCCGATAAGAGCTTCTTTTCATCGTAAGGGGGGGGGATTCTTTTCATACTTCTAAAACAGTTTTCATTTGATATTTTCTTGACGATAAGTACAAAGCGTTTATACATTAGATCAGTTTAGATATTAGTTAAACAGGTATGAACCATAGTGCCTTACTTTTAAAGTGTTAAGATAATAATTTATGCGCATGCATTTGTCAGCCAATAATATATGTTTTAGACGCTGGTTCATATTATGTATGTATGTGATTGCGTATATGTGCAAATCCTAATTGAACAAGATTATCTCGCGACATATTAGGTGGCGAAAGGTTTCGGGGTCGAATACGATGCTTCATGTTTCGTCACTATACTTTATAATTACCTCACGTAATTATGTATATTCAAAGTAAACAGTTAATATGTTTGTTAGTGGTGAATTGTTAAGCCTTTTAGAGCATTCCAGATATTGTGTTATAAATATATTGCATTGAATCGTTCTTATAAATTTTGCTGGTTTCAGTTGTTTATGGGAAATAAATAACCGACAATTTTCATCGAATTAGAAAGATAATCGGAAAAGTCGTAGTGTCAGTTCTAATAATTAATTAGGTTGCAATCTAATCGGCTGCATGTAGAGGCCATCACATTGATAGACAGTCAGTTTGTCTGTCCGCTTAGCGGAGTGGTTGGCACGCGCGCTTCTCACCTCGGCAACCCGAGTGTGATGCCCGCTCCAGGCGCCTGTGAGCTTTGTAAGTGGTCGCCAAACCAGACACAGGGGATTTTCGCCGCGTTCTCCTTATTTCACCCACAGAACAAGAGCACATCAAAGCTATATACCTTTCAGTAAAAATATAACAGCTGAAAATAGAAGCTATAATTCAAAATTCCTTCCAACTTTCTTTAATCTAGGAAAGTCAATTACGTTACAGTGTTGGTAAACACTCTTGTTAATCACATACTGCAACCTTATGCATGGAAGGACGACAATCACTTGCTAGGACGTCCGTTTTGGTGCACTCAGGACAACATCTGAAGAGAAAGGCACAGTTCTCTCAAATACAGGAATAGATCATACGCATGTGGTTGCTTACGTTAGCTTCAAAGTTCGGACGGTGCTGTTCGGGCTCCAGAGTTCCTATCAAAATAGAAGCGTTCCCTCAATGGTCAGCAGTCAACGGAAAGACGGTGATGTTATTTAAGCTTATTCAAGGCTAGAAATTGTGTTTGGATCAGAAGCCTTGTAAAGGCCGTGGGCACTTTATCGAGGTCAGCGTTTTGCTGTGGCAAGTTTCTGCTTTATTGAGGCCAGAAGCCTCATACAGGCATAGGTTGGCTTCATTATAGCAGGCCGCCCGTTGAATAAATATATTGAAAGTAAAACAGTTCGTTTGACTTCTGTCGTGAGGTAAATAAATAACAAATACATGTCCATGAACATTTACATGAATGTGCAATCATTTTTTTAAGACTTTGAAGTTTTTTTCAATTAGACAATTATTGGTCGTTGTATTTTCTTATTTAGTAGCGATCTAATTGTTATTATATTCATATACATGATTATAATATATTTAAACAAAAATCCGGTGCAATTAACAATAAACCATCTCACATAGAAAAACCAACATATATATGTTTAAATTTATACACTTTAAAAGATCTCGTATCACATTCTTGAAAACTAATCAAACGAAATATATGTAACCGATGTGTAAAACACATCAACACACATATGTTGGTCTACGCGTCGTTACCGTAATAAGATTCTAAGTTTTTATTCTTAATGAATTATTATAATGCATTACATTCATACGTATTTTCGTCATACACGCGAATTGTATAAGGACAATTGAAATCAATTTTAATATTTATTTTCTTATCGCGTTTCAATGTACATGCGTATCAACTTTAAGCCTTTACAATCGCGACGTAATGTCCAACCCCGATACAGATAGTTTTCGATTTACAGTATACACCGAGTTTAAGTAATGACTGATTTAAATGCAGACTGCGATTGAAAGCGAATGGATTCAAATATAAGTTAATATAAATGCTTGTAAGTTAAAAAAGTTTCGGTTAAATTGAACTTTTTATGTTCGTAAGAAATTGTCTAATATTAAGACGGTTTATAGACATTGATATCAAACAGATATAACATTCACTTCATACTGAGGTATGTATACAAATATTTTAATTAGATCAACTTGATATTACGTTTGAACAGCCATTTTATTGATTTATACGCTCTACTTTTTATTTGTACAACAATGTTGATGGAGGTATTAGAACTTCCTAATTGGAAAAGTTTACTTATGTATTGCTTCTGAAGGCATGTCCATGTTAGTTCGGAAATGTTATGAGGTGTACATTGATCATTTAACATAAATGCATAGCGCTTTGGAAACGAAACCAAGTCAGTTTGAACAAATCTTTGCTGTAAGAAATATGAGAAGCACCTGAGTATATGCACATGAGGAAATACAGGTTTTATATACATATGTTTAATATGTGTTGTTGTTTGTGCGATATGTCATTTTTAGTTAAAAATGGTAATATAAAGCAGGTATTTACCTTCTTTCTGTTTAAAAAGGGAAATCACTTACGATTTCCAAAAGAAAACACGCACAATGCAATAGTATCGCCGCTTTAGTATTTATGTCGCTTAACATAACCATGACTTAAGTTGTAATGGGCTATTTTGATATTCCTCTTTAATCTTAGATTCTCAACACAATTTTAAATGTTATATATTTTATATACAATCCTACTCAAATGAACAAACTTGAAAACACACAATCATTTATAAACAGTTCAGAGTTATGACTTATACAGTTTATATGTACATTTTAACAGAAATTGTCATTAATGAAATGATATCGTTATATCAATTTACAATAGTCATTGACAGGAATATGTTTAATGCTTTATATTCGTCTGTAAATGTAATATCACTATTGAGCCTCATTATAAGCCCTTACGTTTTAGGTCTCTTTGAACATGTCGATGGACAAACTGCTCATTCTTATCCACGGTAAGTATTTCATAGTGTTAACTTTTACAAGCATGGTAAATATGCATATTTCTTATTGTCGAGTGCCAGACATTTTACTCGTTAACTATAAAAAACATAAAGTTTCGAATAGAATTAATTGTAATTACCATACCAATTGCCCTTTAGTCCTGTACTGTCGTTTATCCTACAAGATATTTACTTGTGTTCAATGTAACGCTAATCAAGCATGTGTTCTTTTTATCAATAAAAAGAGGCATCTTTAATAAGCAATAATTACGAAAATGCGCAAGTTTGCGTTATTTAAGTTGAAGAGATTTTATGCTGAATCATAATTTATTATTATATATCAGTTCTTTCTCTTCCAGTTACATTCGTTTCTGGTCGTGTGTTTGTGAACACTACAGTCAATATAACCGTATCTTCCATAGAATGCCGATCACTGTCGCCAAATTTGAATATCCAATTTAATTTTAAAAACAAAACATCCAATTATAATCGACTTATTGCGGAGTGCGATGTTCCTAAAACCGGATGTTACTTGGTCGACCAATCGTTGGGAAAATTTTATACAGTGACCTTTACGGGTGATGGAGGACTGTTAATAATAATACAGGATACTAACCAGACACGTGGGCAATACA
The DNA here is from genome assembly GCF_020536995.1 of Dreissena polymorpha. Lineage (NCBI taxonomy): Eukaryota > Metazoa > Mollusca > Bivalvia > Myida > Dreissenidae > Dreissena > Dreissena polymorpha. The sequence goes on from NC_068356.1 coordinate 74,893,688, forward strand.
CATGTTGTGAGACGTTTAACAAGGAGAGCTGTGTGAGCACAGAAATCGGAGCTCAAACCCAAATCTCGAGTGAGATTCATTCTGACCGATCTATTCATGTTGTTAATAACTTTAATGAAGGTGAGTTTTTTTCATGTTCTTTTAACAAATACATTATTTTAAATTATATTTACGGAAGTAAATTGAATAATTGTAATACTTTTTTAATTTTGTTTTTGTTTTTACTTGTCTAACAAATATAACAGTTTAGACTTGTTTGAGAAAAATTAAAAACAAATAAATGAAATGCTGCTAAAATGATATTGATAGCTACCTTCATTTATATCTTACAGCTGATAATCCAAGAGAAACTCGCACAGAGTACATATTCCATACGGACCACTCACATGTGAACAACGCACAACCATCAGTTTTAATCGCGTCAAACGTAACGCCTTGGATAGCCATCGTACTCATTGTCGCCATTCTAGCAGGAGTATATTTATGTAATGTATCATTTTATATAGACACTTGAATAAACGAATATGCCCTGCTTTTAAATATATAACGTTATATTACGTTTGTATACGTTGTTGCATTAACTATATTAATTTAAAAATATGTCTGAAACCATAACGATTGATGGGGCAACGAGTATTTGTGTTATTATCGAACAGCTATACATTTATAATGTAACATATCGATCATGGGGCTTATGAGGATATATCAACTACCAAACTGTTTAGAGAACCGTATCTTTATTTATTTGTACTGTATATGACTCAAAACTGTGAATAACTGAGTGTTGTCATTTCCCTCCACATTAGTTCGTAAGAGGCGGACGACTCTGGCAAAATGAGGGAGCTCGTTACAGGTAACTGTTAAAATAAACTACAAAAGACACAGTGTCGAATATATACTCGTTTATATTGTTTCGATTACATTTTCTTAAACTGGTGAATATTGTTCGCCTTTAATTTAAGAAAGCAATTTAAAAAAGAAAAAATCAACACAATTTTAAAACAGTATTTAATTGGGAACGGCTATTCCAATGAATATGTTATCTGTATAGCTTCTACGTAAACTGTTGTAAATTGTTTTCTAATTGAATCATTAAGATACAATCCAAGAAACGCATCTTTATCAATATGGAATGGTTTAATGATTTTATATTGTTATAACACGTTTACACAGTTGATTGCCGGTTTACCCTTTTTAAAGCAAGTACCGTTTCTGTTTAAAATACTTACTTAACGCAGAACAATATTCAATAATTCATGCGTAATTTTTTTCATGTGAATCGGAATGGTCAACATTCACCAAAAGACTTTAAACAAAACAAAGCTGTACGAACTTATATCTGATTTTCTCATCGATTGAACTCAATTTTAATGGTTCGTGTTAAAAATAAAAGGATTTATATTTTTACACACACTCTTACCACTAGTCAAACACAAACCAAAATTTCCTTTTTAAGTATGGGTAAAGTCTTTCTCTTTTACCAATGCGTTACTCACTTCGAACTCCGGCCAAACCCCCTTACAAAGCAACTTGGTTCGCGGTACAAACGAACTTCAGGATCATCATCGTCTCATCATGATCCATTTATAAAACTGTTATCCTGTTTCCATGCATGCGATTATCTTACTAATAAGTTGAGAGTTTTAGGCCGATGCAGGGACCAGACAGGCTTTGACGGTCGTAACTCCTGAAATGACGGTATTGCAACCGGTAAATGCTATAACAAATTTAGTTCGATTGTCTCAAAACAAGAAATTTCGTTGTGTTAACTGTATAAGCTGAATGCATGCGTCTATCTGTTGCTTCTGTTGAAACTAAATATGAAACGCATATGCAAAGTCTACCATCTGTCGATAGTAACACTCTTTTTTTTTATTTCCGGAAAGATAAGTATCAAATATTCAAATACGTATATTGTTTGTACCATAAGTAATCAGTTACCTGCATAGCCATTTACTGAAGCATTTTTTTTAATATTAGCCTTTTTGATGGGTAAATACATGTTATAAAATATGATGAATGTTAGAATACAATGAGTTACATTGCTTTTATTCGGATAGTTTGTGTAATTTTGGTTTATTACAGGTAGCTGAAGAAAAGATGGCGGCCGACACGAAAATCCTTTCATCTGTTCATGTAGGGGTAAAACCACCGGTGCGTCCTTTAACATATTAATTCAAACGCAATAACACGTAAAGATCCCGAAGAGATTCGTTGTTTTTAGTTATCGGTCGTATGAGCGTACACTTAAATACAAATTTTGTTTTTATTTCTTGCTCGTGAAAGTTATATTAAAAATAGGCTTATCTGGGTTCACACAATTACATTTCGTATATTTCGACGTCACTAAGATGCTTATGAGTTATGATCTTCGGCGATATCGTTATAAAAGATAAAGCAAGCTGGCACACTACATAAACACATTTTCCTGGACAAAATTTGTTTTTAGCAACAGGGCCTTGTTTCATGAACATACTCAATTTTTGAGCTTAACACAGAAGATAAGATTTCAGATTTATCTCATCTGAGTATTGAATGTCGGTCAGCTCTCGAAAATCTCAAATATCCGCTAAAACAATATACACACGTCTTTATGCAAACTCCGGGTTGAGTAGGATTGTAAACTCAAACAAAATTTATTTATGCGCTTTTATATGTTTATCGAGATGATACAAATACATTCCAGAGCAATTTATATGTTGCATAAAAGGACACACTTATATAGATTAACATATATTTTAATTATAGGACGATGATAAGAAGATGCATTATGACCAGAACTTACAAACGATATCTAAGGTAACAAAGTCTATACATTTGATGCCCATAGACATGGGTTAAGCAACACATAATGTTTTGAAGGGCCTAAGTTGTTAACATAAAATGATTATGTACACGTAATATATCGACATTTATTCCGTTATTCTGTGTTATTTTTGTCAGGCACAAATGGTATAATGTATTTAGTATTGCTAATTAGTCCAATGAAATGATCAGTGGAATTGTCATTAAATTTAGCGACACGTCTGTTTCAGTAATGAAATTGTATATCTTGATATAATTATGAAAGCATAGGTTAGTCAAAACATAATATGTATACATACAGTAAATATATCATTCAATTGTTTGTGTATACCGTGTGTTTATATCTTAATTGGTATTCAACTATTCATCGTTTTAGAACGTATATATATATATATTATTAATTATTGTATATATATTTGTTTTTATAGCCTTCTGATGAGGAAAATCATAAGACATCTAGCATTATGGTAAATGATACATTAGAAGCACAACAAAGTATTAAATAATTTGCAGTCTGTGTTGATGTATGACAATTTCAACAATAAAACGTGTGCAATTCTTTCTCAATATTCTGATATATCCGATCTGAAATGAGCTAGTATTTCATACCATATGTTATAAAACGACCTATGAAGTTTATAAGTGGCAGAGATCAATAAATTAAGGCATGAGATGATAATTAATGTAAGATCTGTTTGTATCGCATGCTTTAAGATAAGCGAAAAATAACAGTTACACAATTTTATGGAAAACGGTGAAAGTTAATTACATGGCGTTGAATAAGTTGATATCTCGACGTAGGTTCGGCGTCTTTATTTCTCCGTCAAACAAAAAGTAGCGAATGTAAACGCGAAAAAACTTAACACTTTTAAGAAACAAATATTCGACATTCTTATATAGTGTGGAAAATAACATGCAATAACATATAATATTTAAGTTTACAAAATACAAACGGAATTTACGGTCGCTATATGCCTTAAACATTTCTACTCGTTTGTAGGATGGAAGCTATGAGGAACCTGAGACAAGCCTTAAGGTTTGTTTAAAACAACTACTCATCGACATGAATAATAACAATGGTTTCAACTACATATTTGCGTTTGTATTTTAATATAAATTCGTTTATTATTGGTTTCACTATATTGTATTCCTTGCACGTTCAGTCTGTGTTTCTAATAGTTATTAAAGTTGTTCATGCATGAATTAATGAATTAAATTGACATAAATATTTTGTAATATATTACTTTTCTTAAATAAATATCAGTGCCTGTCTTACAAATATAACAACACTATGTTAACTATTTAGTATCATGTACACTAGGATGTGTCACATGAGATCTACATTTTTATGAGTGTTCTACTCAGTTATAACAACTAAAATTTATCGTTGCAGGAGAGAAATGAGTTGTACGCTTATGTTGTAAGTAAATCAATGTAGTTCGTTTAAATAAACTACACGTATGGTTGTTTTCATTTATATTTTCTTAAAATATGATACTGTTTTCATAATATTTCATCTTTTGTTATCTTGTCTTCAACATAAATCATCGTATATTTACAATATAAATAAAAATAATAACCGCCAAATATCATTCGAAATCAACTTTATCACATTCATGTTTCAGAATATACATCATGAAGAGTCGACTGACGATTTTATTCAGGCAAGTCATTGTTTTCAAATCAAAATAATTGACAATATAACTCCAACTTAGTTGGATTTATGTTGCAATTATTTTTATCTTATACAATTATACAACCGATTATATGGCGGTATATTTAACCTTTTGTAGTAAACATTTACGTGCATTATTTGAATGTCGTACTATTTTGGATGTTCAAAATGGCCATATCATATTGTAGTATATTTAAGATATAAACGCAAACGTTTTTGTAAGCTCTTTATTTTGTTATTTTATAATAAGTTTCCGTTGTTAGAATGTGTATAAATATTTTTTCTAATATATAATATAAAAACAATTCACAATGTATAGAACAGCATGGTACAAACATAAATAAGGAAAGTATGTGCATTAAACAAATCTATGAAAGTGAAATTGGAATTAAGTTAATTAATTCAGAAGGTATGATACGACGATATTTCATGATACATGTAGGTTGAAGACGGAGAAATCTCTTCCAGAGAGCAGATTCCATTGTTACCAATGACTGTAAGTTGAGATTGTGTTCAGATATGTAATTTAATGTTCTGGATCAGGCATTGCTCGTTAACTTTGATTTTGTTGTAATAGACATGTTCAGGTACAATGTCTGTGTAGATATAATTATATTTTCCTGCTGACGCACGTATTTAAGGAGTTAGTTTTGTCAAACAGTTATGCATCTATTATTGCAAAATAAACTACTTATTTGCAGTTATCCGACCGAGCGCGATCACCTAGAAATATCCATGTTGAGCAGGTATTTTGTAAAGATGACACGAAATTTTTGTACAATGAGTTTTTTTAAATGCGTAAATAAATCCCATTGACCAACGTATTTCAAAATTAAATATTTGATTCTCAATGTCATATGTGAACATTATTAAAAGAATACATTTAATGAGGTATACCATAAAACAAAATATAAGATATTATATAGCTATTAGTACGTAATTTCATTGCATGAGTCAGACGACCACTCTACTCTATAGAGCTTTATGATGCATCTATTGTGTGACGACAGTGTTTTTACATAATAACAAACATGAGTATAATTCGTCAAATTTAAAAAATCAAACTTAAAACAGTAAAATGTGTATTCTAAAGGAATGTGCATTGCATTGATGGCGGTATGTTTCAACACATTTTTATGTAAAAGGAACTTTAGAAACAATATTGACTTTGTATTAAATAAGCATTAAAATATACATAGGAAGATGAACGTAATTCGAATAGATTTTGCCTGCTGCTACGGTCATTAGATATCGAGTTAAATAGCTATACTTTAAGCATAAGCAAACTCTATTGTTAAAGATTATTAGTAAACGAATCGCTAATTACATGGTATGTATTCCATTTGTAAAGGCAACATGGGAGCTTTGACTCCAGTTGTAATCCTATTTCATTTTGACATTTATAAACCATTTTAACAATGACAATCGCATATTATAAAAGTGATATCAAATTGATTGCAAAGACTGTATGAGGCACACATTATCAGCTCGAACAAACTGTGCCTGTGTACTAGTTTTACGGCTGTAACATGTTTGTATTTTGTATGTGAACATGACTTAATGTGGTGATATAGGTAAAGGGTGCATTGCTGTTTAACTTTAATAAATATGTAAATGTTCTATTGGTTAATACTTCATCACAAGGTACATGCTGTAGATTTATGGTTGCATAATCAATTCAGTGTGTTGTTCAAATGTACGTTGCATTTGTAGGATGAACACAGAGCAAACTTAAGTACTTAGTGTTGAGGTACTTCTAACTGAGGTTTAAATTATAAACATGTGATACTTTCTTATCAATTACTTTACATATTGAATAACTAAAATATAAAAATCTGTAAGTGATTGAAGGGAATTAACTCAAATTGTTGCTTATTTACTTAAATAATAAAACATTGAGTTAATTACCTTCAATCAATTTCGGATTGTTATTTTACTTTATGTATATTTAAATATATTACTTTATTTTACTTTATGTATATTTAAATATATTACTTATATTTACTTTACACAAGTATACAGATTTTATTTACTCATTCAAATCCTATAGTACTTTATAATTCAGACTTATACTCATCAAAGTAGAGTGTTGTTGCTTTAGTGTTAAAAATGTTGATGAAATGCATGTAATGTTTATAGTTTTCGGGAGTAGTTGTTTAATTGTGCATACGTTTGTGAGTACTGTTTTCTTATACATGCTGAATTAATAATGTGAGCTTATATTGCCATTATGTGGCTTATTATGTTTTTATATCATAATAACTTACATGGTTTGTAAGGTTTTAGAGCTGTAATATGACATTTGATTTTTGTGCTTTCTTTGCATATTTACTATCGCCATGGCATTCTGCATCCAACATAAAAGATCATGAACCAAATACCGAATAATTCAGGATTCTCAAACATTCCAAATAGCCAACTATCAATATTGTTGGTAGATTGTTGGTAAAATACATATTTTAACCATTACATTACAAATTTCCTTCTTATGACCATAAGAATTAATAAAGCAAGACGGAGTTGGTGTATATGTAAACATAAATGAATTGCATATGCATGCATTGTAGTAAATGTTAAGTAGCACGTGGAATAAAGAAAATAAATGCACACACGTGTTGATTTCTCCTCATAGAAAACAAGAAAAACATGTATTAATAACTGCAAGCAGAAAATACTAATTTTAAGCATATATATTTGTATGATGTATCCTTGATCGAAAAATATAAACATATTTTAGTTTCACTGCACACATTTTAAAAATCAGCTTCCCTAGCAAGAAAACTCTCATTTTCCCCAAACTCATGATGCAGTTGAGAATTAACATGGCGCATACACTAATTTAGCATATCGTATTTATTAAAAACTATCATAAACTTCTTTCAAGTGTCAATACCATTTAATTGACATTTTAAATACATGTATTTAAATGTATTCATTTAAGGGGCCGTCCAACAGATTTTGGCATGTATTAAAGCTTGTCATTAACTGCTTCAAATGCTTTATATTGATAAATTTAAACATTTGAACTAAAAATCTCCAGTAAAAAATAAGAATACAATTTAAAAAAAGAAGAAAAACGTTTACCTCCACAGGGCTCGAACCACTGAACCCTAGAGTCATGGAAGCATGGAGTAAAATGTCTCCTGACTTTACCACTCGACCATCCACGCTCACGTCAAATGCGGAGGTATTTTTAAGCTATATAAGCAATTCTCGTAGTTTCCCAAAATGTCGATTCTTGTCGAACGACGTTTTAATCTGTTTGGACAGTCCCTTTAACAGCAACGTAATAATTATTTAAAATAGTCTAAAAATTAAAATATCAAAATAAACGATGATATACAAAGTGTGCCTGCCGTAGGAATCAAACCAATGATCATTCGGTTAAAAAGCGTATGTATTGCCTCTATAGCAACAAATTCAATATCTTGCTGAGTATTATAACTCATATTTGTTTTTGATGTGAGTCCAATTATCGTTATTTTACATACGTTCTCGGAGACCGTTAATTTCTGACGGAATATTGCGATATTACACGAAGTTAATTACAGTAATTAAACCTTTAAGGTTAATGACACATTAATAGGCATTCAAAGCATGAAACAATGATTGGTTACTTTTATTTACTGCCTTATTATTATAACCATTTACGTCTATTTACGTATCCACCGCGAATTAAAATTGTACACAGTTTGTTGATAGGCAACATTCAGGACATACTCTGGTTTGATGAATGGATGTTTAGACTTATGCACGAACATATGATCTCGTTATCCATCTTCATTGAATATTTACATTGCGTCAGTTAAAACGGATCGACATTAGGTTGTTTTAGCACATAGCACATGTATTTCAAGCACTGATAGGTGGCAAGTTTGCAGCACTGAACATATAAGACAATGACATCGACACGATTAGCAATAATTTTAAGGATGCGCTACTGTCATCGGCTGAAGAAGTGCTTGGGAAAGAAAGAAATAAGAACAAGCCATGGTTGACAACACAATTCATTGACCTATGTGACAAAGAAGATAGCTTAGGCATGAGAAGTACACCAGCCTGGACTCTTGGCCAAATTACCCGAACCCGGACAGGGAGGTAGGGAAAAAAAATGAGGCCAAGACAGAATAGATTGAGGAACAATGTATCATCATCGATAAAGAGATGACCACAGAAGCAGTAAGAAGGCATACAGCACCCTCAAGACCTTCACGAAGACCAGTCAGCCCAAGGCCAGTTGTATATCAAACGCTGACTGGAATCTCCTTACCGAGATTGCCACAGTCTTAAACAGATGGGATGAATACTCAAGTGATCTCTACAACTATCCGCTCCAACCGGACTCCAGTCTCCTTCAGATTGATCCCGGACCAGTATCCCACCCATACTTAAGACAGAGGTGGAGGAGGCAGTGCGTTGTCTTAAGGCGGGAATATCTCCGCGAGTGGATAACGTCCCGTCCGAGCTAATAAAGCCCGGAGAAGAAGCAACGACTGTAGCATTGATGTTACTATGCCAAAAGTTCTGAGGAGAAGAAATGGCCCAAGGAGTGTACCCATTCACTGGTTATCCCCATACCAAAAAAGGGCAATCTCCAGTTATGCGAAAATTACCGCACCATCAGTCTAATCAGTTATCCCAGCAAAGTTATGCTACCCATCATCCTTAAGCGATTAAAAAGTAAAGCCGAGGAACTGCTGGCCGAGGAGCAGGCTTGAGTCAAAGCTGGGCGGAGCACAGTCGAACAGATCTTCAATTGCAGAATAATCATTGCAAATCACGTGCAACACTGACGTGACCTTTTCCACAACTTCACTGACATTAAGAAAGCTTTCGACCGCGTGTGGTATGATGGCCTATGGCATGATATAGAGGAATTAAAACATTCGGCGACATTCGGACAAGACACATTCAACAGCGATCCCATTCCAGTTAACTGGATTAATGTTACAGCGGTATTAAACGGTAATAAATAAAGGCGACACGCGGCGCGTAGGCTGGTGCCCTTATTATGTGTAGCAAATGGTTTGGTGATGATATACCATACATGGTAGTTTTAATTTAAGAATACACAGCATACCAGCGTATTAAATAAATGATTGACTGTAGCTGAAACGTGCTTGCAAGCATTTTAACACAATCGCCTATAAAATACACCATAACTCAGAAATGGTAGCATTGTAGTGTCGATTTATTGTCCGGGTGTTTTTGTTTCCGTAACTTTTACACTGAATAATACAAACGTTCAAGTACATATATATTTGGTCGAAAAACAGTGTAAAGCATACTCACGAAAGTACTGTGTATACATAAGGACATGCTGGATATGTTCAGTTTACTCCAATACGTTCTACTTTTGTTGATTTTATTTGCAAGATGCAAGTTTATGCGTATGTGATGTTTCGAACAAATTCATGACAATCTATATATAATTAATGTAATTGTATGTTTATCATGTTGTATTTATATTTTATTTCTATGTTTAATTAACCGAATAAAAAATATTTAACTATGCACTTAATTTATAATGGTAATTATAATATATAAAATATAAAATATTGACTACTGTTATATTACATATAAACAAACTGTTTTCCAGCTATCATATCGCCACAAATTGCCATCAAATTAATATCGGAAAATATGCTTGAAGTTTCGTGTAAAGATGAGGGCAATACATCGGAAAGAAAAAGGATTTACAGAGAAAATATTAATAATAACATGGTTTTAGCGGTCTCCATTCAACAGTCTCAAACACAATGCGAAGTTTCCGCTGAGTTTTCTGCGGAAGCAGTGCAGTGTTACTGTTTGGAAACACTAGTAGCCTGCAACATTTCGGATGTGCATAAAGAAGGTGAAAAGTGGAAATGCGCAACATTTCTAAAAGGCATTCCAATTTAAAGTAATACGGAAACCGTCCACATAAACAGTACAGGTATGTTAAAATATTAGTCATCATCTGAATGTTTATTCAATGTCTCTTCCATTGAAGAATTGGTTTCCGTCTTTATCGTTCTTCTAATCGTACGCACGAACATATAACACAAACATACGGGCTAGTGTTATGGAGTGATGTCATTTAAATTTCTAATTATTTAATATGAATTTTTTTGTCCCTGATTTGTTAGCGTAAACTTTTGAGACCAGCAAAACAAACACATTAAAAAATGAAGTCGAGTATGTTGATAGACGTCTTGGGAGAACCGAACCTAATCAAAGAAAGGGATTTGTGCTAAATCATTCCAGAATAATTTTAGACTACATTTGAAGAACATGCACTAGTAAATTGTTATTACATTTACGATCCGATGAAAGTATTTATCTTAATGAATCTTTTACATACACAGTCAACCAACATTGATATATTTTAAATATCAAATATTGATACAATTCTTTGCAGCACATATTGAACCGCAAGATTTTTAGAAAAATTAAGTATTTCTTAATAGTATCAACGTATGATGACTGTGTCCGCACAACGTAATCAACATTAACTTGCACAATATTTACGAAATGCATAGTCATCAGTTGTATAATACAATGAAGACAAAAAAATAAACATATGTTCCCTTCCTATCTAGCAATTGACTACGCTCCAAAATGAACAGTTCAGATATCAACCTTATTTACTCGTACATCTTATTATATATTGAGCAAATAATTAAGGCAGATATAGATTCATCCCTCATCGTGGATTTCGATAAATATTTTTACAGCTACTGGAACATTGCAAAATATTTAAGAATATGAAAATGATGATTATTGATGAATATTATTAGCAAGACCATGTTTTGTGTGCATAAGCAATTAAGCTGTTAGGGAAACAGTTTTATGAAAAGTTAATACTCTTAACTTCATTCAGTGTGTAAATACATAGAAATGATAAACTGACACTGTTTATTAAAGAGTATCACTCAATACATAATTCAACTTAAAAAGCACACGTGTAATATGCGTAGTGACTTGTATACTATCTTTTATTTATTATCCGTGCATATATAAATATTTCGTGAATTTATTACCCATGAGTTATACGTTCTGCAAACCTTAATTTACATGCATACGCACACTCTTCTGGCATTAAACGATAATTATATTGTATACGAAATAATAGAATGTTGTGTTATTTAAGTATTTAAGCAGATATAAATCCAAACTATGCAATCGAGAAGTTTTACACCCTGCATTACGGTTTCGTCAGTGATGCACTACTGTATGCTGCGTTTTTCTCAAATGTTGTAAAAATTGACGATATTATGTTGAAATGTGTGTACTTATTTCATTTTATTGTGCCTTATACAGTTGTCATTATGTTACTGTTCTGACAATTTTACCACCGACTACTTAAATTTTAATGAGATCGAATTTAAATTGGCTTATAATGTTGATGTTTTTTATTTGAATAAACCTGGTTTAAAAATTATTCATATTAACAAGTCCATATTCGCCTTAATGCTAAGTTCCACAGTCTTGCTCTTCATGATCAATTATATTTCCCTTAGCGAATTAACATTTCAATGCTACTTTTAATGTGTCAACATACATCTAGCAATGTCTGCTTTTCCTCCTCATGGTCGTGTAACCTAGTGTATGTTGTTTGGAAAAATGTATACACAAAAATAATCCAAATTCGTGTTCTCGTATTATGCTTACCAAAGATTAATAACGTAAACAAACACTCAGCGTGCTTATCCAAGTAAAACAAATGTTTAACTAATTAGTTAAACTTTAAAGCGAGATTATACGATTTTGTCAAATATTAATGAATTTATATAAAATGTTTAAAAAACTTATTTTATATATATTTTAATATAAAATAAAATAAAAGTTTAGAAGAACATGTGTCAAAAAATGAGAAATAAGCCAGATATTTAATTCTGAAATCGAAAACGGCTGTACAGTCGAATTCGCCAGCATGTATATCATGCATGTACGATATGAATCTAAACTAAACTCTTAAACGATTCATTTTAAATTCCTGCAACGATTTACATTCATGCGACACACGAACACTAACTCTGGTCCTAATAAAAGACGAATGCTTCGATTATTGTAGGAAAATATGTTCGCCACCATCGGCTCGGGGCGCTAATTTGTCTTTTCTGCATTTTATGAAATTCGTATTTAATGTATAATTTGTGTTGCCTATTTTGTGTTATTTTAACATATTTTATCAATATATTACACTTTAACACATATAAAAAATCGTATAATCTCGCTTTAATATAAACAAATGCATCAATGTAATTGTTGTATTTGTGTTTACAATTTTGGTAGAATTATTACAGTTGTTTAACAAGAATATCTTACTCGATGCAAATGATTACTGAGCAGATGAGACCATAACAATAATAAATCAAAATTTAACACGTTAACATTTCTTGAAAAGAATGGACTACGTATATCATATGCTGAGACGACTCTCTTAACCCCTTAGTATTTAAGGTATTTAAACTTGGCTACATGGCTACAAAGATTGCATAGATTTTGTGACAACAGACGGAGTATGGTGGCATGTTTTTTTGTTTATGATGTCGTGTGTATCTTTTGTTTCGTACTGAATTATATTATAAACCAAATGAGTATTTAATCTTTTGAACCAATATTAGAACAAATACTGATTACACATCGGCATGTGTTGTGCACATTTATTTATTGCTAGCATGCACGCATTTTCACATATATATATTAACCTTCACTTCAGGTTCTGAAAAACTAATTTATAGGGTCGCATCAGTAATATCGGATCGCATCAGTATAATCGGATCGCATCAGTAGTATCGGATCGCATCAGTATTATCGGATCGCATCAGTATTATCGGATCGCATCAGTAGTATCGTGAAGCAGCATCACACTCGCCATACGCGACCAATAATTATAATCCCATTACACAGGGACAATATGGATTGTTTTTAAATGACATAAAAACAATTGCGTTAGAAAAATATCTTATACCTTTTGAATATACTACATTTGATACAATCATATGTTTTGCTGTAATTCTGTAGAAATTCTTCATTCTAAATATTATATGGTTCGTAAGTTAAACATAAAATGCTGAAATGGCATTTTAATTCGTTCCCTAATTATTTTCGAATCATTATGTCAATTTGAGTTAACAATTATATACAAAAACTAGTGTACAAAAAAAATGACACATGTACTGCACAATATTATATATGAAAACTAATTAACATTATAAGGAAGCAGCAAGGAAACAACAGCAGCATCGACAACTGAAGCCTCAATAGTTCGAACAACCTCTCCCAATGGAGTGGATGGCATTTGGGTAACCGCGATATCCCAAGGTCATTTCAGTGGTAGGTGATCATGCAAATTTAAAAAGCTTTTGTTTCTTAGCCCAACAAATATGTTAATTAAATACTACAGTACTTGACTTAGTTATGGTTTTAACCTTCCTGTGCGTTTTTAGTTGATTTAGAATTCTTTAGCTTGAATGTATTTTACTTCTGAATAAAATCATTGATATGTTTACAGGTATCACGGAAAATAATACCACATTGCTCTTTGAGTACTTTACGAACGAAACAACTGTATTAAACAACAAATCGCATGGAAATAGGGAAACAACAGAGTTCACGACTGTGCAAAACGGTATGATTCAAAGAAAAAATGTAATGGACCTTTTTTGTATTTTGATGTTTCTGTTCTGAGTGAACTATGGAATCATTTTGTTTATACGACAACCTCGTATGTGTTATCGTTTCATGCATTCGGATAAAAATCGACGTTTTACAACAGACAGTATTTTTTGTAAGAAATTCAAAATTTATATTGTGTTGTATGTGTTTTATTCGTTTTGCTATAGCACCTGTATAATACGTCACTGCACATTGATTGACATACTTTTCAGCTTTATTATATCAAAAGTTCATTATCATCATCGGCTCACTGGCAGTTGCAGTAGTCCTTATTGCGGCTTCAGTGTTGATTTGCGGCTACAGGAAATACTATCATCTATCAGGTTAAATCCAATAAAATGATATCCATATAACTAATGCTATCAGCACATAATTTACATTGTTTTGCATATGCATGCACCACTTCGGTCATTACTATGTATAAAAAAGGTTCCGCTGGCGTTGTTAGTTTGGTGTCCGCCTAGTTATATGGACGTCTCGGCTTTGCTGGAGAGGGAACGCTCTCAAGATCATCTCTTAAGGCACTAAGTACTCGATTATCCCAGGAAAAGGGCTCAAACCGCATAAGGATTTTATATCAATCTAATATACTTGAATATCTTGTTAATATGTATATACAATTAATGTGACGAAACCATATAGCCGAAAATACGTTCCTAACTGTAAAATGTTTGTTATGCGATGCATTATTAAAATTCAAATACAATATACTATTAAAGGTATCATATTGGCATACGCATTAACCGTTTTTTGTGTATTTGCAACTTTTTAGAAGTTTTGTTATGTTTGAATAATCAATTAACAGATGCTTTGGAATTGGCAACTGCAACGACTGATGTCCCGGTTGACACTTTCCAAAGAACGAGCATACCGATGCTTGAAGATGTACCGGACAACAGACATTCAACATTGGAAATCTATGAAACTATTCCAATGACGAATGTATCGCCTTTATCACCAATGGCTGACAGTTACCCTTTAACTCAGGAAGTACGTATATTAGCAAACCTGTTTGAATTTGGGAGTGAATCGAGCGTTGGAAGCCTGCACTATTACGAAACTGTCCCAGATACCATAAACAACGATGTGGCATCATCTGACGGTAATTTACTAGTCTTAATGTTTGGATTATATATATAAAAAACTACGTTCATGTGTCGAAGTTTATTTTCATACATTAAAACAGTTTTTATTTGCATACGTGAATCAATTTTTAATAACAATCAATTCCAGATAGAGTCACATAACGGACGCTGTTAACTTGCAGATTCAGAAACTTTATTATTACACATGTAGACAGACTATTGTCCCAGTATCACGTACAGACGTTAATATAGTCATAAATAAAAAATATTAACTTCTTGATGGCTTGCATTTCTGCTTATATAGTATTGGAGTCTTCGTTTATTAAACCAGCTTTTTGTTTTTTATGATTATTAGGCGCCGAAGAGAACACTTCTGTACATGCGTTTGTAGATTTGATTAAATTTTAAATACATATTGTTGCTTTTATTGAATTTAGTTTAACTACAAGGTAATTTTTATATTTAAATTTAAGACTAAATGCACGTAAACCGTATTATTTCATTAAATAATTTCTCGATGTACTTAAATAATAAGCCACTTGTGAATCGGTCTACCCTAAACAATATTATGACATATTAGTATTGATTGCAGACCTACGCACGTTCTCTATGAGAGTCTTCTAAGGTCAAGTACCGATGTGAAAGAACAGTACACTACTAAAGCAAGCAGTTAGGCGATGGAAAATTGCCATTCAAAACGACATAAAGAATCAAAATGACGGGAAATTTCAAAGCATATCACTCAGATACGATATTGAATATATATATATAATCCGATTTATTTAACATATGTTATGCATATATAATCAATGTACATCTAGTTTGTAAGCTTCTTCCTTCATATTACCAACAAATACACATGGGAGTCGGGTACACTGGTCAAAAACTGCATTAACGTTAACATTTTGGTATTTACAGATCAAAGCGGACTACACACAACACACCAATTTATTATGGCACAGGTGCTCACTTTTCATTATACCGCTATACCGCTATACACCATCTATGGTTTAAAAATCAGTTACATTAACAAACGATAATCATTTGATTAGCACAACGACGAGTTCCCCAAAAATGATCTATGACCGTTGCTTAAAAGAACACAGTGTTTCATTGACTTTCAATGTTAGCCCTACTTTTTGCGCAAACCAAAATGTAACGCTTATATAATCACATTGTCTGATAATGATTATAAACTGAATAAAAATGTGATCGCAATAGAAATAGTTAAATCGTGTTTGTTTCGCAGGGGAATTCAAATATGACAGACTAAAATGGAAAATTCAGTTGGATATAAAGTGGTAATGGGTTAACACTATCCTCTAAAGTAAAGTTGAAGTGCATAACGTAGCAGGAGCGGACATCCAAACTGATTTTGACCTTTGTCAGATAAATGTGTAATATATATATATATATATATATATATATATATATATATATATATATTTATGCAATACATAATCTGAGCTTCATTAAACATTTTTTACGGTTAAATTTACATATGGAGGAAAAGTAAATTCCAGCTGAGAAAATACATGAAACATTGCCTAATAATTATATTTACATTCAATATTTAAATTATGGATATAATTTACAGATCTGCAACGCTTATTTCGTAGGATATGTTGGCCAATAAAAGTTTGTTTGTTCTTCGCACAGTTACTTTTTACTTGTCATTAAAAAGGAAGGGCGCGTACTTATCATATGCAAAATAAAATCCATCGATTCCATGAACACTTTTCATTTACAGAATAACTGTTAATTAATAATAAATTTAGAAAAACATTCTGAATATCGTGTGTACCAAACCGACCGTATACGTTTTAAGTGGTATTCATCGATTAGGCCCAAAACTTTATTTTAAATTTTCTTCTTACAATCTTGATAATGTACAATTAATTGGCAAAGTAAATAATCCTTTCAACGTGAAACGAATGCGATACATCAGCATTTACACAGTTATTATGTAAAAGCCAGCTATCAATGAGATTAAAAAATGTGCTATGATCGGTTTGCAAATTAGAAAATTGTGTACGAGAGGATTTAATCATTTTGATAAAACTAATTTGATAATTATTTAAATGTGTTCGCAAATATATCATTTTTATATTTGCTAACGCATTTAAAAACATTACATTAAAATGTTGCGTCAGATATTAAATAAGTAAGCATCTGCTTTAAAGGAAGTTTTAACGTAGAAACTGTAATACTAGGCTGTGTGTCAATTTACCGACAGTTTTCATATGACCGATTTCAAAACGTAATGCTTCCTTGAAACAATTGATTACAAAATTTGTTACACGCTATTGATACAAAATATGACGTTTTAGTGATGAGTATTGGCATAATGAGTTCCTGTAAATAGACCGAGTTTCTTTGATGCGGTCGAATCTGCCCCGATAGACAGATCACGAAAACGTCTATGCAACAAATTACAGCCTCTCGACGTCATTCCAATATTTGCGACTGTATACTCATTGATGCTTTTGAGGTCATGTTTCATAATTGGTAATGTGTGATTGAAACATTATACAAACTATTTGAACACACAGCAAACTCCAACACCACGTAATTGTAAATATATATATATATATATATATATATATATATATATATATATATATATATATATATATATATATATATATATATTATATGTACCAGAGAAGCCAGAAAACGGAATTAGAGAGCAGCAGATCAAGAACGTATTGGATCAGTGGGCCAATGGTTTAACAAACAAGTACATACATGGAGAAAACGAGCATTTTAATATAAAAAAATAAAGATTAACGTAGTGGCAGATCAATAAAGCAAAGTTAAAACGGATCAAAGGAGACATTTAACAACGGAACCACGTCGGGACGGAGCTAACACATTTATATAAGCAATGGAACATCTTATCAACAACAAACGGAAGACGACGGAGCAGATCAACGGGTCATTGTTGCAATTGTTATATTGTGATCAAGGGGATTGTTCGTTCGTTGCATGTGACAGTTTTGATCATTGTTGGAAACAGAAACCGGGAAATCAAGTAGCATGAATGGTAGTGGTATGTCATACAGTACACACGGTTTGTGCTTCATATACAAGTACAAAAATCTAATTCAAGACAACTTTTATTTATTTATTCATTTGTTTGTCTGTTTGTGTGTTTGTTGTTTGTTCAATCAATCAATCAATCAATCATTTATTTATTTATGTATCTATTTATTTATTTATTTATTTATATACAAATACACAAAACTCTTCATGTGTTTACTCTAAAGTTCGCTCAATTGTACTAACCAAACATGTTGAATTCGTTCAATATATTAATGTTTTTCCATTTTTCGATTGTTTTTTAACATTTGTACACGTAAGCGAAACGTTAAACATCTACAATGTAATGCCTCGTTGCGTGCTAAAGGGGTGTTGCGGCAGTTTATTTAAACGAGGATATATTAACAGCAACACCGATGATGCTATTGTCACAACTCAATATTTTTGTTATCAGTATCATCAGAAATGACCGAGTTGGTTCATAATACAATTGTCAGTGGTTCGATCCCAGGTGGGGTTAATTTTTTTTTTAACTTTTATTTCTTTCTTTTATTTCATTCTTGTTTTTTACTGGAGCTCATTAGTCCTGTTGTTTACATTTATCAATTGAAGCATTTAATCACAAAATTCAAAACATGCCGAAATCTGTGAACAAGTACATGTAAGTTATTATTGATTAAGGTCGAGTTTGATACTGTATGGTCTTATGTTTGTCATTAAATATTGTTTTTTAGTAATGTCTTTTGGTAAGCTGTTGTTATCACAGTTAAGATTGTAAAGAATGTCTAATGGTTATGCATATTTCTAACAATCTATGTACCGGTACGTGGGTTTTGCCTGTATTTTATGAAATTTGACGTAGACGGTAGGGATTGTTAAAACAAAAAATCTCTGTTAAAAGTGCGGTGACCCCCTTTTTTATTTGTGTTTTATGATGACAATACGTAGATGAACATATTTGAGCAGTTTCGCAGAATTCTATAAGACAGAAAAAAAATCCATTTTGTGGTTACAATAGTAAAAAAATGACTTTTTTGGGGGTAACATAAATATTATAAAAAATAAATTTCTTAAAATTTAACTTGTGTACTCCATTTTATTGGTAGTGTGTGGTTTAATTAAATGGTATAAGATGTATCTTAGCTTATATAACATCTACATGTTGCCAATATCATAGATTATTAATCATTTTTACGCAATTACAGATTTTTCAGTTTTATTGAAAAAGTACATGCTATATAATGGTGAATAAAATCAAAACAAGGCCGGTGACCCTATGTTTTTTTTTCATTTTTCATATAGTATTTGTATATATATCTTAAATGAAAATTTTGGAAAAAATATATTGGATGGAAAAAATAAGCAAAACTGCACCAACACCCCTTAACATCAATCCACTTTTGTTCAACATTAAAGTAAATGTTTCACCCAAATCAAGTCTGTGTTGTTGTTAGTTTCCAGGAGCGTCTGTTGTATAATCTGGTACACTTTACTCAACATTCTATGCATAGACTTTCCTTCTTGAAATACCACCGCCTCGCTTACTTTTTTAAATCTGTACTTTATTCAAGCGCTTGTCTACCTACATTAGTTTATACGAGTTAATTGTATTACAGTTAGATTATTCCAGGTTTACTGCTGATTTTATTTACAATTAATCTGATAACGATATATTAATAGTATTGCAATTACGTATATGCAATCATGAACATGTGGTCCATATTCTCACTGCTGTGCTTGGTCATCGCAATAGTTTACAGATAACAAATAATAGAGTATACACGCAAATAATATTTTTGCGTAACTTCTAGTGATTACAAATAACAAATACTATATAAGCATAATAACAGACTTACACGGTAAAATTTAATCTCGTTACAGGAATACAAAGAAACAAGAGAGTCATGGGCACTTAGGCGCTCATCTGAGATCTAAAAGAAGTAAACAATTTTAGAAGGTAGAGTTGGGAACTAAATCTACAAAATGAAACATACATATGTAATTCCAAGACACTTTTTTTGCGAATCCGACCAATGTATCATAAGAGCACATGTTCTGACCAAGTTCCATGAAGATTTGAATTTAAATATAAGAATAAACAACCGTTTTCTTAAATATGACTTAAAGCAAAGTATTCGATCTCATATGAACTCGGTCGATATATTATAAAAACACATGTTCAGACCCAGTTTTATAAAGATTGGACCAAAAGTGTGTTCACTTAAGCCTTAATAAGGGAAACTTTCCCAACCATTGACAGCCATATTTTTCAAAGGACTTGAGCCATTTTAAAATCGGCTGAAATATCATTAGAGCGAATGTTTTCACCAGGTTTCATGAACATTGAACACAAAAATGCGACGTATAGAGTGTTAAGAAGCTTTTTATAATTTGACCTAATGACCTAGCGTTTGACCTCACCTGGCCAAGTTTCAGCCGAGATTTAATTGGGAAAATAATTTTCATGAAGACTGAGAATAAATGTGGCCAGTAGAGCGTTCACAAGGTTTCACTGCAGCCATATTCGGAAAACTGCCCACGCCTCGCCAATGTTTGAAACGAACCATAACCAGTTTCGAACTCTGCTGCGATATCATTTGAACATTTTTTCTGACATCATTTCATGGAGATTAAACTAAACACGTTACTTATAGAGTATTGACAAGGTTTTGATATAGCTATATACAAAAATGACCCGCACGAGGCGGCCATGTTTTTCGATGTACTATAATCATTTTCAAACTCGGTTGAACGTATATTGGTCTGAACAAATTTAAGAAGACAGGACTCAAAGGTGACATTTAGAATTTTGACAAGATTTAACTATTTCCATATAAGGAAATCTGCGAGCATGTTTGTCGACGAACTGCAATCATTTTTGGCACCAGCAGAGACATATCTTAAACAAATTTTGTGACCAAGATTCATGTTGAGTTGACTATCAATATTGAGCATGGTGTGCTCAGGTGAGCTAAAGCGATTAGCACTACGTACCACGATTAAGGCATGTATGCTTATTTATCAAACACTTTAAGAATATACATTTTCTCTGCACCAACATTAAGAAAAGTACCGGTACACGTCTGTTTCTCTTGTTTGCAACATTGTAATTAAATAAAAAGTATTGTATAGCACCCAAAATCCTTTTTAATTTCAATTATGATGTAAGTATATTGATGAGTATGTAAATGTGCATGTTTTGTAACGCATGTGTGTTGTCAGAAACTATATATAGCTAATTAAAACCCCAGAAGAGCGAAATTAAAATCTATCCTGCTGGTGCAGCTGTAGAATCACTGTGCTACATAGATTTCGGACTACTTTCATGAATCGATCACCAACGATAAATCATTAAAGATTTAACCTCCATTGGACATTCTGACTTTTTTTTTCAAATTAATGTTTAAAAGACATACACAATGACATTCTTTTTCTCAAAAAGCTTCTAAAAGGTATCTGGTGTGTAGGAACATGCTGTTGGATCTCTATAATCTTGTTACGGTCAGGTGATATTCATCCAAACCCAGGGCCTACTATGTCTGATCCATCTTTTAACACAGATTCAAGCAGTTCTTCCTCTCTCAATTCTTCATCAACTAAACACATTAGTTTTGTACATTACAATATTCAAAGTCTGATGCACAAACTTGATATTCTTTACATAGGTCTACGCAAGTTTGACGTAATTGGTTTTACTGAAACAAGGTTAAACAGTTCTATTCCATCTACTGATTTCCTCTTTGACGGATTCCACCAACCAATTCGCAAGGACCGACCTTCCGATTCACATGGTGGCGTTGCTACATACGTAAACGAAAGTATTGCCTTCAAACGAAGACATGACCTTGAATTAAATAATATAGAATGTGTATGGATTGAAGTGTTACACTCCAAAAATAAATCCATTCTCTTCGGCTTGTTTTACAGACCGCCTAGTGCGGATAGGTCATATATGCAGTTAATTGAAGATTCTTTAGGGCTAGCCAGAGACATACGAATAAATGATATTATTATAACAGGTGATTTTAACATAAATGCTCTCGCTGAACCGTCGGCTCGCAAAATCTCAGATTTATGTCAACAATATGACTTAACGCAACTTATTAACGAACCAACACATTTTACTGAACAAACATCTTCCATAATTGACCTAATCTTCGTAAGTAATCGAAATACAGTACTTCTTTCTGGAACAGGCGAACCCTTGTTGTATCAAACTGCTCGGTATCATTGCCCTGTTTTTGTAACTTTAAAATTTACAAAACCCAAATGCAAAACCTTTTATCGACATATCTGGCGTTATGACATTGGGGATTATTCAAAACTAAGACAATTAGTGTCGGATACTAATTGGAATTTACTAAAATGCGACAACGTTGATATATACGCAGAAAATATTACAAAAACAATTATAAAACTTGCAAGTTTATGTATACCAAACAAAACTATTTGTATCCGCTCGCGTGATCTCCCGTGGATGAACAATAACATTAAGAAAAAGATTCGACAACGAAAACGCCTTTACCGAAAAGCAAAACGAATCAATAGTGATTTGCACTGGTCAAATTTCCGTCATGTCAGAAATGAAGTTGTATTACTTTTACGTAATTCTAAAATTGAATATTTCAATAATATTGCACAAAAACTAAAGTCATCAGACCTTTGCGCTAAAGACTGGTGGAAAACACTTCGAACATTTATTCCTACTAACACAACTAACACAATTCCACCTCTTTACGACGAACAAAACAATATTTTTGTAGTTGATGACACAGGTAAAGCTGACATGCTCAACAAGTACTTTGCAAGCCAGTGTTCACTTGATGAAAACAACCATGCTCTTCCATCTATGCACCATGCAAATGCTAACACTCTTCAGTCTATACATATAACACATGAGGAGGTAATTGACTCGATTAAATGCCTGAAGATAGGAAAAGCTTCCGGTCCTGACGGAATAGACAATCGTATCCTCAAAGAGACAATATATCAATTAAGCTACCCTTTTTGTGATTTGTTTAACTCTTGTCTAAATACTTCTAAAATGCCTTCTTGTTGGAAAATTGCAAATGTTTGCCCAATTTTTTAAAAAAGGTGATCCATCCCTAGCATCTAATTATCGACCTATATCACTGTTAAATACTATCGAGAAGGTCTTTAAGAGGATATTATACAAACACATTTTTAACTTTCTTCGTGCAAATTCATTCTTTGCACCCACTCAATCTGGTTTCTTGCCTGGTGACTCTACCGTCAATCAGCTCACATATATGTATAATACATTTTGTAAAGCCTTAGACAATGGCCTTGAGGTCAGAGTTGTATTTTTCGATATTAGTAAAGCCTTTGATAAAGTATGGCACAAAGGTGTATTATGTAAATTACAACAAGCAGGCATTCGAGGAAATCTTTTATCGTTTTTGTCTAATTATCTTGCTGATCGCAAACAGTTAGTAATATTACCGGGATCACATTCATCCCCTATTGAAATTCTCGCCGGAGTCCCCCAAGGCTCTATTTTAGGACCACTCATGTTTCTAGTGTATATAAATGACATTATTGCTGACATAAATGCACACATACATTTGTTCGCCGATGATACCAGTCTGTTCATGGTCGTAAATTCACCTAACGCTACTGCAACCGTATTGCAATCAGACATTGACAAAATTTCCAGCTGGGCTGACAAATGGTTGGTTTGCTTTAATCCCTTAAAATCAGAATCAATGCTTATTTCTCGCAAAATAAACAAACCAAGTCATCCACCATTGAATATGCAAAACGTTAATATTCCTATTGTTGATGTCCATAAACATTTAGGCGTTTTTATGTCCAATGATTGTACATGGCATGTACATTTATCTTTCATAAAGGAAAAGGCATGGGCACGGGTTCATATAATGCGTCGATTAAAACTAATGCTTGATAGAAACACTCTCTCGAAAATATATTTTTCGTTTATAAGACCACTCATTGAGTACTCGGACGCTGTTTTTGATAATTGTACGCAATGTGAAAAAGATGAACTAGAAAAAATCCAAAACGAAGCCGCGCGAATAACATCCGGATGTACACGTCTAGTCTCATTAGAAGATCTTTATAATGAGCTGGGATGGGAAACTATCAGTCAACGAAGACGAAAACATAAATTAATATTAATGTATAAAATGAACACGAACAATGTCCCAAACTACTTACAGTCCCTTTTGCCCGCAACAGTTGGGTCGAGTAATAATTACTCATTACGAAATTCATCACATCTCCAAACAATTCAAGCGCGAACATCACTTTATTCAAATTCATTTCTTCCGTCCACTGTTTCTGAATGGAATAATCTTCCCGATAACGTCAAAAACGCTGAATCAATCATTTCCTTCAAAAGGCTCATTAACACATATCGACCGATTCCTAATATTCTATTTTCATACGGCGAAAGACGATCTCAATTGTTACACACGCGCCTAAGAACAAATTGTAGTGCCTTAAACGAACATCTTTTGAGACGTAATATTATTACATCCCCGCTATGTCTATGCGGACGTCATGAAACGACGTCACATTACTTTCTCGAATGTACTCGCTATGTACATATTCGCGGCGAACTTTTTAACTCAATATCCGTATATTCCGTCCATTGCATTGAAACTATTCTATATGGAGACA
Organism: Dreissena polymorpha; assembly: GCF_020536995.1. NCBI lineage: Eukaryota > Metazoa > Mollusca > Bivalvia > Myida > Dreissenidae > Dreissena > Dreissena polymorpha. Next base: position 74,918,621 of record NC_068356.1, read on the forward strand.
ACACTCGCGACTACTTAACAAATACTAAAATAGCTGATGCAGTTCACAAATTCATTATTAAAAGTAAGCGATTTGATTCGTAATATGCTACAGAACAACCCTCAATCCTTTTTCTTCATGTTTCCCTTATCAAGTCTTTCACAACGTCTCTTGTTTTCTTTCTAGAACTCTGCCAGTCTCTCGTCTTTTTCTCCTTTCAAATGTCAACCTATAACCTGCTATTCACAAATGAAACACCATAATCGGAGTTTCTCTTATTATTCTATTTATTTCCGATATTTTAATATTGTGTAATAAAAAACCCAACTATGTTCGTCTGATAACATGTAATTGTATTTGTATAGGGAGAAGAACTTTATAAGACAATGTCTTTCGTTCCAATCCTATTCAAACATGTTAACTGTATAAATGTTGTGTGTAATTCTGTGTAAAACAATATGTATTGTTTGAAATAAATATGTTTAAACTAAATTAATGTTACATGTTACAATGTTATAAACAGACTTTACTTAACATCACTAACAAGCGGCATTGCCAAACAAAGGTTTGGTGTTTTCTGTGCATCTGTTCGTGTGCACTATATATTTGTGTCAATGTAAACCATTCCGGATTATAACTGATTCTTAATAATTAATGGCAAAAAGTATATACTATTGTATTCCGTGACATGACTTATTCTTAAGAGATAATATTGCATTGAGTATTTTTATTCAAAATTAAACAAACAAAAAATTAAATAAACAAAGTACAATGCATTGAACATTATTTTAAAAAAGCGAATCAAACACTTTCTTGTTGGTTGTTGTAAATCTTAGCCATAACAAGTAAAATCTGGAGTGTCTAAAGGCGAATTATTAGGACAATTGCGTTTCATGTTTTAAATAAATAATGCATCAATAGCATTTAAGCTTTTCATGCATCGACAAATTTACAGAAACATACACTCACAACTAATTGTGAAACGTGATGACCTTTATAAATTGTGATATGGTGGAGTTTTTAAAAGGAAACGACGTTGTATTAGCAGTGAGACTAGAAATCCAATTTAATCCCCTATGACATCAAACAATTGATTTCAGCATATAAAATCAGCTTCTGGCCTATTTAATATATACTTTTGCATTCTTCGAAAAGAGATTGAGCCTATGCCAAGGGGATGGCGCTAAGAAAATGAGGTGGTGCATATGCACATAATATGATTAAACAATCGTATCACAATAATATTATCTCATAAATTTAATTTGAGTATGTTCCTTGTTATATATTTTTTCTTTCTTCACAGGTATGTGCACTGATACGCACAGTGCAAGAAATAAAGCATTCCAAAATATTTTAGCAGCTAAGCCACATAGGTAGTGATACAAGTATTATTTTGAAATGAGATTTTATTTCATTAAATTGAATAAACAGTATATAATCATTCTTATAAATACGTTCAAATAGCCCTGATATGTTTGCAATAATTATTTGATCTCCGATTCTATAAGGTTTCCATAACCACTGTTACAACGTCTCGATGTTTGATGGTCCGAAATTACAAGCTACAAATATTAGAAATAGGTGAACATTCCTAAAACTGGTTGTATTTACTGAATTTGATGATAATTCTGTTGTATTTTCGTGAACTGCTTATCCATCCTTTATGAGAACCTTTTTTTATAGAGGTCTTATTCAGGTTATATACTCGGAAGCGGATCACGAATGTATCACCAACAGATGAAGATGTCCGTCCACTGAAACACCTTAAGTTGTGCAACGGCATTATCGGAAAACTACTTTTTCTGATTAAAGTATGTGCAATCGTTATCGACTCAAATAATAGATTCGACTATTTAAGTACTTAACTTAAACACAAAAAAAACATTCATGGAAATATTATACGTAGAAGCCGTTACATAAAAATATTTCACTTGATAATAGCTTAAACTGTGCGTATGTGCATTTGCACCACTTACTGTTCTTAGCGCCACCCAAGTGGAATTGGCTCCATTTCTAATGGAACTATGTGAAATTATCTATTTCATCGAGAATTAGAAGCCAATGTTTTAAATGAAACACAATGAATATGTTAAAAGAAATCATCCTAGTCGTTTAATAAAGCATCGAAAAACTCCACAATTAATAAAGGATCCGAAGTTTCCGAAAGGGCTGTGATTGTATGTCTCTGTAGTTGTGGATAAATGAATCTTCGCTGCATCGCACTACATTTCCGGATTGTTAAACTAACATCGTGATCATATGAACAGTTGTTTTCTTATTATGTATTAACATATGTTCAATTATGTTGTTTTGCGTTATTGTATCGTCATGTGTCGATTTCAGGTAATTTATTGGTTCAGATTATATATTATACTTATCTTTCTCGTTTAGTGTTATCGTACTCGTATGGTTGATTTTGAAGAATGATGTATGAGCCGACAAGGGGCAACCAGAGGTGGAGTTTGAGCGATATAGTCTGAGTTTTGAGGCACCCGGAATGAACTTAAAGCTACCCGTGGAGAATTTTGTGTTGAGCTACCTGAGGTGTTTAGCAAGCCGGAATGGAGTTTTGAACCTCCCTGGGCGGGTTCGAGCCATAGGTGGTTGAGTGTTTAGCCAACTGGAGTGGAATTTTGAATCTCCCAGAGCGGCGTTTGAGTCATCAGTGGTTAAGTGGTAAGCAGCCAGGAGTGGAGTGTTGACCCTCCAAGGGCGGTGTTCTAGCCATGAGTGGTTGAGTGTTTAACCGCCAGGAGATGCGTGTTGAGCCTCCTAGAGCCGAGTTTGATCCACCCATGGTTGCGTGTTCAGCCACAAGAAGAGGTGTGCTTATTATTCCAGGGCGGAGTTGATAAACTGGTGGTGAAGTCTTTTGTTAGCCGTTGCAATCGTGTATAAATAAAAAAAAATTCGCCTTTGATTGGTTATGTTATAAATTTGTTTGGCGGTTATTTCCGTATTTCAGGTCATGGGCGTGAAACGTACCACGCGCAATATTGAAGGTTTATCATTGGCGGCTACTTGTACCAAGGTCGCAGTGGTGTGGTGGATATGGTGTCCGCCTAGCGATCTGGAGGTCACCGGTTCGATCCCAACTCTAGGAGCGTCCGCCATAGACACCAAGTACTGGTTTTAGTCCCAGAAAACGGACTCGAGAGCGTTTCAAATAAGCCTTAAGCGTTCTATGCAATCGAGCTTAAATTGATAGGTTTAAACTACTTGTACCACGTTTATACCCAAACTAACAAATTTACTGTGCGATATTTGAGTGACGAAAATTGTACTAGTTTTCCAAACGTGTACGTTTAGATTTTCTTGAGTTGACTAAAGGTTAAGATGAAATGAGCAATAAATATATCCTTATAAATTATAATACTGAAAAGATATTGTAAACTCAACTTGTAATCATACATACCGACTAAGCAAGAGATCGCTAACCCCCAAAAAATTCATATGTCAGTATTCCTGTTTGTTGTAGTAATTACGGTTGTAAAGAGAAATACTGCGTTGGTTTTATAGAACAGATGAGATATAAACAGTTTGGAGTAGTAACCACAATGGAACAAATTGTGTTGAACCTTACATAAAATTGTTATGCAATAAAAATAGGACTTCTATTTAAGACATTAATTGTTACAATTACATTTAATAATTACAAGATTTAGTTTATATGTTTTTTTTGTGTACATGATTGTGAGACAAAACATATTATACGGTTTTATTTTGTATTTCATTTTTTTTCGGAGGCGTTTAATTACAAAGTAAATTTCTGTCTTGTTCTGATCTACCCAAAATGTTAAGATATATTATAAAAAGTGTTCGTTTTAGCTTCATTTCAGTAGCTCAGTCTTTCTTGGCGCATAACGGTTGTTGAAGGTCCCGCAGTCACACAGGTAAAAAGTTCTCCTACATAGCCGTTCAAGGGTAACAGGGGATGTTTTTGACATGGTCACTCAATCCTTAACTACGCCGAATAATTGCTGATGGTGTCGATGGAAAGTGTCAATCTTAATTTTATATAAGAAAAGGTACCTCAGGATACTAGCCGTAATCATTAGACGTCCGTTTTTCGTGGTTAGAAAAAATCCGAACTTAATTAGAAAACAATAATGATGCAGTCGGGATTAATTTTACTAGGTAAATATCTCATTTTTAAATTAAGTATACGATTATGTTAACTACCAAGCCATTCTAAACTTTACGAATACTAAGAAAGTAGGGTTGCTTGATTTATTTGCAATAAAACAATAAAATGCAATATGTATATATATATATATATATATATATATATATATATATATATATATATATTTATATATATATCCATACTTGTAAGAATACGTGATGTTTCGTGTTGAATAGATTCATACGAAACGGACGAATATTGCCTTTTGATTTCCTCATGGACGTACACAGAGGTGATTGTTCGATTGCTTTGATTAGTAATATATTGAATAGCTACTTCCACATACCGATTGTCTGATGAAACTTTGTACTTGAACTTTTATTTTAAATACCGTTCACATCAAAACCAAATAGAAAGTCACGTTTCGA